>NC_056750.1:395193247-395410747 GCF_019279795.1 Protopterus annectens
GGTGTATACACTTTTTATATCCACTGTACTTCTCAAACTGTCCACTAGACTAACAATGCTTAGCTCATGCTTCCGATTCATATTATTGTGTCTCACATTTTTAATATGCATCAACTTAAAAAAGCCCATCAGTGAGTTATTATGAATAAGAAAAATTAAACAGATGTTCAGAATTTTTATTCTAAGTTGATTAAGCTGAATATCTCTACAATCATCTTTCCGTGTACCTCACGTTTTCTTTCTGGTCTACTATAGGGAGGAAGTCAGTTGTTATTTTCATAGTTATTAATGTGTAGGTCAGATAATTTATATATTTTCTGTTTTATTTACTATGAGTAAAGTTTTCATGGGGTCATTGGTTCATAAATTAGTACCAGGCTAATTGCCCTTGTGGGCCATTCCAGGCCCAGCCAATTACCCCATGTGAGAATCAAACTCTGTACCTTGTGCCTATAAGATGAACACCTTAACCACTCTGGTAAAACAACAAAAAAGCAAGCAGGCTGTAAGTACTCCAAACCACACTATTTATTGTGAGCGCTTTTGTCAGAGACAATGCTCCAACTTCATCAGACAAAAGAAAAGACAACAATTAACCACTTTATATACTTACAAGTGGATGCAATTAAACCAATCACAAATGAATCATCAGTAAATTACATTCACTAATTCATTCAATTTTTAATTTTTAATTTTTACTTTATATACTCACACTTGTATCAACTATGTGTTTAGCTCCCCTAGTCTTTTAGCTGAAAGGGTATTATAAATTGTTACTTTTTAATGTATATTTTTATTATATGCATGTATTTATGTATAGGTTTCTGATATGTTTTGTATATGGTTTTAAGTATACACATTGTTAATGGAGAATATATCTTGTATTAGTTGAATTGTTTACTGTTGCCATAATTGAGTTAGATGTTTTTATAACCCTACATGAATTAGTGAATGTAATTTACTGATGATTAATTTGTGATTGGTTTAATTGCATCCACTTGTAAGTATATAAAGTGGTTAATTGTTGTCTTTTCTTTTGTCTGATGAAGTTGGAGGATTGTCTCTGACTAAAGTGCTCACAATAAATAATGTGGTTTGGAGTACTTACAGCCTGGTTGCTTTTTTGTTGTTTCACCTTAACCACTCTCCCAACCTACCATCCTTATAAATGAAGTTTGGAACAAACTAAGTTGTCCCGGGACATCTTCATGGGAGGGGTTAGGTTAATATTAAGGGGAGTCAAGTGGGTTGGGGAGGTGAAAGGGTTAAGTGGAGGCAGGGATGCTTGAAAGGAAGTGAGATAATGATGGGGAGGTTTAGTCTATTGTAGTTGGGTTAAGCAGTCACATTTTGGCGTGAACTTGTTATGGCAAGGTATGTCCATGACGACCTGTCTGCTGGTGTTGAGTGTGGGAAGGTGGGCATTGGAGTAAGTGTGGTGGGTTGGTGGAGCAGCTGTATGGAGGCATTGCTGTGGTTAGTTGTGAGATTCGCATGGGTAGTGGTGTTCACTGATTGGTGGGTTGCCCTGGCATGGTCTCGATGGGGAGGCCTGGTGGTGTTGTCTTGTTGGTTGCTGGATGGGGTGTTTTGCCCCAGTGTGGTCACGGAGTGGAGGTCTGGATGGGTTTTGGGGCACTGGGTTTCTCTGATGGTGTTTGTGGGTGTGTGTCGGACTTTGGGGGAGGGCTCCATGGGAAGTGGACGCAAGTTGGTTGCCTTTTGTCTTCCACCTGGATCCGGCTTCCTTGGGTATTTCAAATGGTGGGGTGAGTGTGGCTGTGGACCAGTGGTTGCTTCTGTGGAGTGGATGTGCAGAAAAGGGAAAAAAAAAAAAGAAGGTTGCCTGTCTTGATGTTTCCGGTGGTGTTTTGGGGCTGCGGGGAGCTGTGGTGGGGGATTTTCTCGGCTAGAGATATTTAAACAATTTTGTTTAGATGTGGGTCTACAGCTTTGGCAGTCGTCGTCTCACCAGTTCCACTTTTCATGACCAACAGCCAGGAAACTGGCACGTAATTACACACTTGCTGATGGTATCACCGGTGCCGATAATTAAAACTGACACGGGAGGATTGCTATTGCTAGTCTACAGCTGGGATGTTGTCAGGAGGTGAAGACTCCAGCAGCTTCCAATGCTGTCTCTTGGAGTTGGACCACGGGCAGCAGTGTTGAGGTAGTGGAAAGGCCTTGGCACATCATTCACGATGTCTCATGCAGATGAAGAGAATCTATTGGCAATCCAGTAAGTGAAATGCAGACACAATGACCTAGGGGTTGAGCTGTCAGAGCTGACTTTGGGCAGGGCTGTCTATTGTTCTTTTCTCCTTGTTCATGCAATGAAATTATTGAGGCTGAATGAGAGTGTTTCATGTGGATGTTAAAATGGTCTTCAGGGACACGCATTGACAGTATTGAGTGGTCATATTGACTTGCCTACCTAATGTGCTAGGGAGAACGAAGAAGAAGAAAAAAAATTAGAATGTGTCTAGAGAGCGACTCGTGTTGTTTTGGTGGTGCTGTTATTTGACAAGCTGCATGCATGTTACTATTGTTTCACTTGATGCAGACAGAGGAGGTGTTTAGGTGAGTGAACACTTCTCGGGGCTGACAATGTATTTGTTTCTAGTGGTTTGCTGTGACTTGCTGGTGGATGTGGTGTGTGAACATTTTTGTCATTTGTCAGCTGATGAGGTCTATGCTGGGCAAAATTTTGACAGTTAATGGTGAACTGCAATTCTGCTTCTTGTCAGTGTGGGTGGTGCAGGATGGAAAATGCAGTGCATGTTGTCGTTGGATGTACTCAGTTGAAGTGCTTTGAGGTGTGCATCACGGGGAACTTTGCAGTTGGAAATGTGGACCAGATTTGTCTGCAGTTGGAGGGTGCAGCAAGTGTCCAACAGGAATGACTGGCACAGGACGGGAGTTCAACTTGGATGATTTCTTTGGGATGCAGATGAGTAGCTGCTGTAGTTTCCATCCTGTACTGTTGATGATAGCCCTAGAGTTTGGATATGCTAAATGTGTGAACTGATTCTAGCTAGATGTGCTGACTGATATTTTGTCGTTGTATTATGGTGGTGGGCCTGTCGCATGGTGTTGGCTTGGTTTTCCTTGGTCCAGGGAGGGGCGGCCTTGCTTCTGCTTTGGTGGTTCTCCATTTTGTGGGGAAGTACATTTGCCGGTCGGCAGCCATGGTGGTGCATGCGCGCGGCTGGGGTTTATCATATGGTGCCTGAATGGCACAGTTGTTCTGCTTCTTCTGCAGTTTTGAGTCCTTGAGGTAGGTACAGAGGCTGTCCTGCACTGGGGGAGTGTTCTGCAATGGCATGGGGGTTAGGGCGGTTGTGGTGCTACTTGGCCTGTTCAGGAAACGGTGCTGAGTCCAGAGGTTGACGTGTGGAGGCTGGAGGCTGGTGCATGGTGCTGCATGGGTTGCCGGGTCTGAGCATGGGGGTCGGGGGGAGCCACGCCAGCCATTTCATGGGCTGTTTCCTGTTTGTATTCTTGCGGCTATGCAGCTTGTGGGTGGTTTGTGGCTGCCTGGTACTCTAGGTTGGACTATTTTGTGGGAGGCCTTGAGTTTTGGGGTCTGCTGTGGTTTGTTTTATTGGTGGTTTGGTGTCTCGCAGACTGTGAGAGGCTTGGAGTTTTGTTGTGCCTCCTACAGTTGGTTTTCTTGGTTGTTAGTGTTTTGCTGGCACTGTGTGGAGTTGATGTTGTTTTCTCCAGGCTGTGGGGGGAAGGTATTTGGACTCATGCTCAGTGGCAGAATGGGACTGCTACAGCCATTAGGGTTGGTGATCACTGTGGGGGATGCACTAAACACTGCCGCATAATTACTTTGACTGGATGCAGGGCAGAGAAGCTTGCTACCACAAGGTACCTCATTTTTATTTATATTATGGGTCAATACATAGAAAAAAAAAAAAAGAGTAAACCTTTCTTTTGGCATTGCTCAGAGTTTTTTTCCCTCTTGGTTTCACCGGTTGTGGGGTTTAGAATAAGCAGCAGTGGCTATGCTTGTTTGGACGGGAAGTGCTACAGGTAACAGCTTATCATGGTAGCTTTCAGTCAGGTTGTGAGTTGCAGAGTGCTGGTTTTTTGGTCTGCTTTCAGGTGGCCCGGGCTTGTCCATGAATCCTAGCTCTGTTCCTATGTGGGCATTGATATGGTGAAGCCATGGTATTATAAAGCATCAGTTATATTTGGAGTACTATAGACATTCACGGCATCTCACAGTAAAGGATGCATGCTGCTTTTCACTATGCTAAATGAGTGTATAACTTTTCCATGTAGAAATTGATGCTGTATTTCTAGAGACTTTGTCTTTTGTTTTTCATAAATGGGATTTCTGGGGGAAGGGGTATTCAGCGTAGTTTCTGTCATGCTAGCTACTGAGTAAGTTGAGTGCAATGGTTGGAATTTGCCTGTAATGTAGAGCTTTCATCTCCACAGTTCAGCAGGCTTGCAGAAGAATTAGTGGGCTTCCCTAATCGCCATTATCTTTTGATTAGCTATTTATTGGGAACATCGTAATAACTTTGATGGCTGAAACATTGTCTGACAGGCCTGAAAGGTCATTGTCATACCTTTCAACTCTCAAGAATTTTGCAGAATGCCCAGATTTGTGCCTCATGATTTTGGTTTGTGCCTCTTGAGAGTTGTGTTTGCTGGCAAATCATTGTGGAATGCTGTCAAGAATGGCGCAGGATTTTCGAGGAATGGGCCAGGGGTATGAGGCCAAAAGCTGGATGCTGAGAGATCTTAGGATCATAGGAAGCTAATAGGCTGGCCCTGAGGCCCTTACAAGCCTAGCCAAGAATTTAGCCCATGTTACCAACAAGTCAGCACCCAATGCCATTGTCCAGCAAGGACGCAGGTGGAATACCAGGGATGTATCTTCTGTTCGCTTAACCAGGTAACCAAATCTTGCCTCACATTTTAGCCAGGGTGGGTGTTTTTACTTCATACATTATCAGTTGGGTGACCCATGTGTCCCTTTCAGGACACCGCAAGAGAATTAGATCAGGGGTCAGGGCTGGGTGAAGTTATCTTCCTAGTAAACTGCTAGTAAGTGTTAGTTTTTCTGCATTTTGTCTTTTGGTTCTACATTATGATGGCTAGTGTTCCTCATTTGGGGGATGGAAGGTGGAGAGTTAGGTAAATGGTTTTACAATCTAATTTAGCTTGGCCTGTACATTGCGCTGATGGATGTGGTATGGAATCACAAGGTTACCCTGTTTTGTGAGTATCGATATGTCCCTTCATGTGTAAGGTTTAGTTGTAACATACTCGACTGGTAATAAAATTTACATTAGGTATTTGATAGCTTATTAGAAGATTAGTTTCTGTTATGGCTGCTTTGTCGTAAGGTGTTTGTTAGTGGTACATTCCTTCCCGGGTTGGCAGGAGAGGCTGTCTTGGAAGATGTCTTTGAATGTGCGGTATGTGTATTATATGATATATATGTCCTTTTCTTTCTTGCAGATGGGGGTTTTTGGAACACTGCTGCGATAATTTGGAATAGGTGGGTATAAGGTAGAATCGTCTCTTTACATTTTGGAGGATTCACACTTGTCCTTTTCTTTGTAGATGGTGGCATCAGGAGTACCAGTTGTGGCACTACAAGGAGTTCGCAGAGAAAGCAGTGGCGAGCAAAGATGCTGCACCTGGGGAGCTCAAGGTGGCAACAAATACTGACTGAAATTGCTGAAGGGCAGAAGGCATCATGCGGTGGCCTGGAAAGGGGATCTGAAATATGGGGTCTTGGGACGCTGTGGCTGTAGTTTGGAATAGGTGGGTATAAGATGGAGCCTTCTCCTTACATATTAGAGGATTTACTTTTGTCCTTTTCTTTGTAGATGATGGTGTGACGAGTTCCAGTGGTGAGATAGAGTGTTTCCAGATGATCATGCTTTGGTGGCAGATGGGAGGTGCAGAGTGGATTTTACTTGATGGGCTAAAGGAATGTGGACTCGATCGGCAAGATTGAAGGCTGAGGAATGTGGCAGCTGATGGAGGGGATGAAAGAAGTTTGCTTTTCCAGCGGTGCAGCTGAATATGTACTCACACGGTAATGTCTTGTTTGCATGAAATTGTTGGGGAGTATCAGAATTTAACTTCACATTGTATGGTTAGCTGGGGTCTTCCTTGCTAGGGGTCGGGTAGTGTTGGTGATTGGGGTTGAGTAGTCTTGCTCCAGTGGCTGGTGAGGCTTTGGTAAGAATTAGGTAATTCCCAAGGGCTGGTAATGTCTGGGTAATTATTGTACACCAAATGATGTTTGGCTTCACCCTTCCCTTTATGGGAAGTGGATTGAACAATTTTGGGTAGAAGGGAGGGGGAACAGCCTGGTCAGGCTGGTTGGTGGAGAAGAGGGATAGGCTTGCCCTCTTCTGTTCCTCCTCTGATGTCTGGATGTTAATTTCAAGGATCTGGGAAAAGGAAATGAGTAGTTGGAGGAAGCTTGCTGAATAGATAAGCAAGCTGAGGTAAGGATAGTGTTTATTTGGTGGATGATAATTCAATGGATGGTGTATGAAGTGAGTTGGGACGCTGCTTCATAAGTAAAGTAAGCGAGCAGAGGTATGGACCCTGCCTGTTGGGTAGGGTGAGTAGGTATGCTACCCTGATTAACATTACAATGAATGGTGTATGAAGTGAGATGGGACACTGCTTCATAAGTAAAGTGAGTAGAGGTATGGAAGCTGCTTACTGGGGCAGGGTGAGTAGTTAAGCTGCCCTTTTTAACATTACAAGGATTGCTGTATTTATTATCTGCTGTATTTAGTATTAATTATATCATGAATAGTTGTAATTAATAAAGTTAGTGATCAAAGCTATGTTATGGAAACTTAATAAAGGTTGTCAAATGTCATTTGGTGTGATGTGTGTTATTGAAGGGACCGGGACAAACGTATTTATATTCTTTAACTATATACATATTTACTTATTCTGATCTCTTTCTATTTCTGTTTGTATACTATGTTTTGTACTATTCCTATATTACTAGGTTTTATATTTTAACTATAATCCTAATGTACAATATCGTATAATAGAACATTTATATTTACCCTTAAATATTTGATACTCTAATCTAGTATTAATGTTAGAATCAGTCCTATTTTTTCCTTAAATGTTATGTTGAATAGTATCTGAACAAACCTCTGAAAAATCTTTCTTTTAAAATTCAAACTTTCCATAATAAATTGTTTTCAAATATTAAGTTCTATTATTAAAAAGAGACAATAACAGAGCAACCACAATCCTAATTTTTTTATCAGAATTATCTTTCTTTAGGATAGTAGATAAACTATCCTTTTGGCTATACTGTAAGCATTCAGAACTATTTAATAACCAACAGTGGTTTAGAATGCATTTCACTGCCATTTGGTTATTTTCTAACTTGTATTCTTTTATATCTTAGCATATGATTCAAATATTATGATTATTTACTTTTGGACAGGAAGAGGTAACCTGGACAGTTCTTAGAATTTTCAGAATTCCTGTCGCATCACAAAAGTGCTCATGACTCTAATTAAGCTGTTCCTTATGACAAGGGCTTGTAAATTATCATTTTATTAGCTACAATTCACATATAAACATTAAAGAGTTAATCCAGGTCACCTCTACATTACACACAAATCCCTCAAACCCTTTCAAACCACTAAAAAACAACAAAAAACATTTCAAAGTATGTTAACCACTAAAAAGCTATTGTATTTAAAGAAATAACATTCAATGATTCTGCAGCAGTATTTGTAAGAGAAGTTTAATATAAAGCAGACTATTTTTTAAAAAGACATATTATATAAATATGCATTAAAAGAATGACAGTTATGAGTTATCCTGGTTTAACTTGTAAACGTATACATTTTACTCTAATTATTTGAGAACATTCCAATAATAAGTTTTATAAATGTAAAAAAAAACTATATTTTTTATACTTAGTTTATAACATAGAATAACTTTCCTGGGTGTTACTGTATGTCAAGTATACTGTCAGCAAGCATTCAGAACTATGTATTATCTTACGACTGGCCATTAACATTCAAATGTGAGCACACTGATTGGTCAGCCCAACCAACGTGCTCTGTGTAAATTGAGAATATACCAACAGTAAATTCTGGCCACTAAAGTATCTGTCTATGTCACAAGTGATAATTCAATAAAGGTGTTTAAAAAAGATAGTACCTGAGCCTTTTATGAACATCCAGAGTATATAAAATCTTTTCTTCCTGAGTCTGAGGATCAGAATAGAACTCTGGGAGACTGACGGCCTGATTCAAATATACTTTGAAACCACCTTGGACTGAAATGATGGATTTGTTGTTAACAATACCTTATCTTTATGAAACACAGGTAGGATTCATCTACTATGCAAGTTTGCAACTCAGATACTCTTCTTTCAGATGTCAGAACAATGAGCAGAATGGTTTTCCATGAAATAAATCATATGTCTGCTAGATATGTAGGTTCAAATGGAGATGTGAATAACTTTTCCAGCAGAAAGTTAATATTCCCCTGATGGAGCTACCTATTAGTGTGAAAGTCTCAGGTGCAACCCTCTTTACAGAAAGTCTTTAAATAAAAAATCAAATGGAGCTGGCATATCCATTGGCAGATGTATTGAAATCACTAAAAGATGTACCTTGTAAAAGAGTACAAAAGGCCAGAGGCTGTTAACTCATACACATATTTGAGCACCATTGGTACATATCTGTGATACAGCTCTGGTTATATAGACTAGGGACCAACTAGAAGAACTCTTTTACATGTCAAAGTAAGATTTTCTAGTTGCATTGCCTCCTTTAGTACCTGCTGTACATCCGCTGAAAATAGGTGCCCCAACAGGGGTCAAAATTAAATTGTCCTGGCAGACTACTGAATATGTGTTAGACTGGGCTGTATCACACTCCAACTCTCTGATGTGAGTGGATCCAGATTGTGGAAGCTTATAGTAATTGCCATTGGCCAATTCCTTAAAAAGGAAGAACCAATATTTGCCTGGGCCAAAAGGGGGTCACTGCAAATATATAGAGAATCCTTCTGAATCTTCAAAATTGCCTTGGATATCAATGGAAAGTATGGAAATGCATAAAGGGATATTCCCATTCAAGGGAATGAAAGAGAGCGCTAAAGTCATGGACCACAGCCCATTTCTTTTAGATTTATTTGCTATGGGCTTTTTGAAGACTCACAAAGGCCTTGCGCCTTAACCCCCATAGAAACTGCTCAGCAAGCTAAATCTGAAGTGTCTTTAGTTGCAGATCCAGTTAGGGGTTGAGGAGAAAAAAAGGAGACCCGAATTTGCTGTCTACATAGCCTGCACCAGTGTGGTTTATTTTATATATAAAGCCAAAGATTGGTATCTGAGAATCCAGAGGATACAAGAGTTGGGACTATGTGTTTTTCTATACCACAGAATCTATCTCATGTGTAACCTGGAGAGAGAAATTAAGAGAATTTTAGCTACAATGAACCCATAAAATCCTGATATATTCTCTGTCCAAAGTTGAGACTGAGTTGAGAAGTTCAGGGAGGATAAAGCCCTTTCTTCTGCAGCAGAAGTGTTTTTTGCTACAGTATCTGTAAAGCGTTCTAGAAAAAATAATCCTGTATCAATATATCCTGTATATGAGTCAAGGATAATTTCTAAAAGTTTAACTGGAATCCCAGATTGGTCAGAAGAGAAAAAAAACACATATTAGGAACTCTTGACATCTAGGAGAAGACTCTGCAAAGATAAGTAATTCATCCAAAAAAGGGGGAAAAGTGAGTGCTATCCATTTTGCATTGAGATATGAATGGAGCTAGACACTTTGGATTAATTCTACTCCAAAAGGGTTTACAAAGGGTACTACAGAGGACTGACAGTGTGACCCAGAAACAGAAAAAAAAAAAAATGAGAAATTTCTTGAAACCTTAGATTTTATAAATGTCATGGTATGCATCTTTTTTTTTTTTTCAAAACAGGTTTATTGTTTTAACATACAAGAGAAATATCATAACAATTTTATACAAGTAATTAAAAATAGATATGATTATAACATTCAACAAAACAACTAAAGTATTTACAAAGAGATCCACTACAATCAGATCAATTAATTAAACTAAAATACCATGCTATTGAAATTAGGATTTTTTTAACAAATTTTGTAAATTATCCCATACAATATAATAAGATGTTTTTCTAGTTGTTCTTGACCTAATTGTGTTTATTTCCATATGGCACACTATATTCATAACATTTTTAAATTCATTGAATGAAGGAGGTGTATCTGAAATCCAATTTCTGGTTATTATTTTCCTAGCCACTGCTAGAATAGACCATAACAAGGGAAGCTTAACCTTTTAACACTTTGAGGTGCAGGTGTGTTGAATAATATAAGAGATTTAGAAATAATGAAATTATCTGTAAAAGAGCCTGCAAAAATTCATTAATTGACTTCCAGTATTCTTTCAATTTTATACAGTCATAAAACATATGAGCCCAGTCAGCATTAATTTCTACATTACATCTCTTACATAGATTATCTTTATTATTTATTTTATTCATCATCAAAGGTGTATAAAAGATCTATGTAAAATTTCCATGTATAAAGTCTCCAGACAATGGAAGACGTAGTTCTATAGGCAGATTCCAATATATATTGTTTATCGTGTTGATTTGGTGGGTCCCCATTAATAGAAGTAAAATAATTCCAGTATGTATCTACACTGTAAAAGTTTCTTGTCTGATAATTTTATGTATGTATGAAAGTTTACCTTTATCAGAAACTTTATGTTGTAAATTTAATATCAAGTAATCAATCAGTGTTGGAATAGATTCTTTAACTGTTATAGACATTAGATCTATTTTATTAATGAGATGTTGTCTAAAGGTCTGAACCTCTAACCAGCAAGTTTCTCTTAGATCAAATTCTTGTTTTAAGAAATCTAGATTTTTAACTTTATTATCAGATATCAACTGATACCAGTACTTTAGATCATTATCTATAGCTAAATGAGTTCCTTCAGAAGTAGATGACAAAAGCATACCCTGAGTATACATTATAGGGAATATAATAAAATTCCATTCCCTATACTTAGGGTGCATGAATATAAAGTTACGATAGCTAATAATAATATTTAATGGGTAACAAACCATATGTTTAGGTGTAATAGGTGAAGTACAAAATTCCTTTAGTAACCATAACATGGAGTTATTTACAATCATATTTTTATGTGTTAAGGAGATTTTCATGAAGTGCATACTAATTAGCTCCCAATAATCTTTCCATTTTGCGACATATGACTGATCTATTAATAAAGTAATAACTTTTACAATAGAAGAGATAGTATATAAATTAAAGTCTGGAAAATAAATACCCCTTGAGACCAGCTATTAGTATGTTTCTTTAATGCAATCCTAGGTCTATTAGTTGCCCATAGGAAATTTAACATTAGTGTATTCAGTTTCTTGATAATTATTTTTGTAGGTGGAAGTATTATTGATTGTATTAAGTATAAAATCTTGGGGAATATTATCATTTTAATAATTGTAAGTCTCTCCTCCATAGTAAAAACATATTATTCCAGGTATTAAAAGATTTTGTATATTAAGAAAACAGGTATTATAATTATTATATATAATAGATTTAATATCTTTAGATAGCATTATACCTAAATAAGTTATCTGACCTGAATTGGGTACATATTTAGTAAAATCACTAATGAGAATATTTTTTCGTGTATATATAGGTAGTATTTTAATTTTTTCTTCATTGAATATTAAACCAGAAATACTTTTAAAATTCATCATTTTATCAAATAGAGACTGCATAGAAGAATTAGATCCTGCTGATGTAATTAGAACATCATCTGCAAAAAGTTGAATTTTGGATGTTGTATTTTCATCTATTTCAAAACCTTCTATGTCAGTACTGTTTCTGATCAAATTAGCCCAAGGTTCCATTACTAAAGTGAATAATAGTGGAGAAAGTGGACATCCTTGTTTTGTACTTTTAAAAATGGGTATTTTTGTGAAACATATGTTCCTACCTTAATATAAGCCAATGTTCCTTTGTATAAATGCTCAATTAGATTTACAAATGCATCTGAGAAGTTTGTGCACTTCAGTAAGGTAAACAGCTAGTCCCAACTTACTGAATCAAATGCTGAACTTATATCAAGACTAATAAGTGTTAAATCTTTCTTTTTCCTATTTGCAAAATCAATTAATGTTAAAGTTCTTCTTATATTATCAAAAGTATTTCTATTTACAATGAAGCCTGTCTGATCTATATCTATAATGCCGGGATGATTGTCTTCAATCTATCAGCAAAAATACTCATAAACATTTTATAATCAACATTAAGTAATGAGATGGGCCGATATGAAGTACATCTAGTTGGATCTTTATTAGGTTTTAAAATTGGCAAAATAAATGTATATTGCCAAGATGGGGGGGGGGTTATTAACTCAGTTTGGGCCAAAATAAAAACCTTATGTATTAATGAATATGTACTTTTAGAAAGGATTTTATATATCTCTGGTATAATACCATCATTACTCAGTGCTTTGTTTGATTTAAGCTTATTTATTTGTGTAATAACCTCTGTATATGAAATACTTTTGTCCAATAGTTTAATCTGTTGTTTATTAAGCTTTTTATTCATGTTTGTGGTTATAAACTCCTTTATTTTATCTTTAGGTTCCATGTTAATGTTATTATGGTTAATTTTGTGAAAGTGATTTCTAAATTCATCTAGTATTTCTGGTATACTAGAAACATTCTTCGTTTTCCTTAGAGAAAAGATTTCTTTGATATGGTTTTGTTTATTCAACCTTTTTGTTTTATTTTTAAGTCTATGTAAGTATTTGGGGCTTATTGAATAAGACAAAACTTGTATTTCTCTAAAGTTATTTTAACTTTATGAGTTAAAATTTCTTTGTATTTCTCATTTAGTTTGTTTATTTCTTCAATAACTTTCTTGTCCATAATATTTTCTTTATTATTATGTTTATAAGAGTCTAATTTACTTTGAATATCTAACAATTCCTTATCCCAAGATTTCCTTTTATTATTATACCATCTGATACTTTGTCCATATAGATATGATTTTAAGGCATCCCAAACATAGACAATGGAGACTTCAGGAGTATTATTTATGTCTAAAAATGTTTTACTTCTGAAAGTATATATTCTTTATAGTCTTTTAGTTGAGTTAAGTATGCTGGTATCCTTTTGATCTGAACATTATGTGTATTTTTATCATGAATTCAAAAACAATTGAATTATGATCAGATATAGGACATGAAATGATTTTGGAATTAATTAAATCTGTTACCATCTGGTTAGAAATAAAGACCCTATCTATTTTTGAATAAGTTTTGTATCTGTTAGAAAAAAAGGTGTATGGTAATGATTTTGAATCTATCAGATTATTAATATCATTCAAATTATAAGAATTAGCAAAATCATTTAAATGTTTTGCATTAGATGTAATTCTTCTTTTCCTATAGTGGTAGTATCACTTTCATGTAGTATACAATTAAAGTCACCAGCTAAAATAATATCTCCTATAGAGAATGATATGATCTTATCAAGATGATGTTTCACTGTATTAATACCAATTCCAGGTATCCAATATACATTAATTAAAGTGTAAGTCTTCCCATTAATTTGTATTGTAACCATACAAAACATTCCTTTGTCATCCTGATAAGACTTAATGGTTTTAGGAATGGGCATACTTTTATTCCATAAAATAGCCACTCCTCTTTTGTCTGAGTGTGCTCTGAACTAACCAATACTGTATATTTGTTTGTGGCTAGTTTATCAATATATTTTTCAAGAGATGGGTTTCTTGCAGGAAGACTAAGTTGGCCTTATGTAAATTAATGTATCTTATTAGGCTTGCCCTTTTACACGGATTATTCAATCCATTAATGTTTAAAGAAATTCCTTTTAAAGATGTCATTTGGCATTTTTAAAACTTAAGAATCTTATGATCAAAATAAATAACAACATAAGTAATGTTACATCTCCTCCTTTAGGTGTACCTTTAAATATAGCTGTATTTATTGAATCTCTTATGGGATTTTGTATAGGATTCACTTTTGTTTGTAGTGACAATGAGTGTACAAAATATATTGTGGATGTCAAAACTATATACATATAACAATGAACAAGTGAAAATAATGTAAGGATTAAACCTTGCATCCAGCCTGGAGTTAAAAACTCCAACTTAGAGTAGTATTTACCACTCAAGTTAACCCCCTACCCTAAGCAGCAGTACCTCAGCTACCACCTTATCAATTTAATACTGGTTATATTTAACTTAAATTAACAGCTTTCAATTCAATTATCTAGCAAGACAAAACTACACATTTGATAAAACAGCATCATATAAACTAAAATAAACTTTTTTTTTTAAAACTATTCATACTACTATATACATCTATGTAATATAATACACTTGTATTCAAATAGCATTCAAATAATCTTGATATTAGGAACCAAGAGGAGAGAGAGAAATAGAAGACGTGAAAGAGGGAGAGAGAGTGAAAGAAAGAGAGAGAGAAAAAAAAGGAAGGCATATTTACATATTAATTTATTCAAAGTATGTAAAAATAAGTTCTAACATTCATTTAAATCAAAAACTTTGGCTAATATGACATTACATATATTAAGATGCATCTATTTTCTGTCATGTAAATGCAGTCAACAGCTTCCAAAAAAAAAACTTGAATTGCTTGTATATGAGCATTTTACTCATACTCATTATTGTCAATAGAATAAAATATTATATTTATAGAAATTGTTATAAATCATACTGCATAGTTATGCAAATTCTCAGAAACACTTGCATTATTGTAAAAAAAGCCATCTGTATTTTGTATGTCTATACTACTGCTTTAAAATATATCACATAACAATTTCTTCCAGAATAGAGTTATAAAGTTATTTATGCTTGTCAATCAGATGAATTAAATGAGTTATAGTAATGTATATGTTTGGAACATAAGTTTTAACACAGATTAGTATGCTGCAGTCAAGTAGATTTTCAAAAACACTTGAATAAATGTTTCATTTTCTATGCCTTCTAAAATAAGACATTTACTTACTACAAGAAACTGCAACATTTAAAATCATTATAACTGACATATTTTATGAATTATAACATAGATATTTAAGTAATTATATAAAATAACTCACATTTAAATGTTAAAGAGTTCATTTTCCTTCACATAGTCACATTTGCATCAGTTCTACTTCCTGGTAGAGTGTTCTTCCTGAATCTGATGTGTCAGTGTGATATCTAGGTCAAAGGTCAAATTGACTGCTTTCAGCTTCTCTGTGAGAATTCTGAGAGTTGAAGCTTTTAAAACAACTCGAGGACACTGTTCATGAGGCAGCACACATCCCAGATTGTCTCCCTTAACATTTTGGCGGGAAACTTGTTAAAAACTAGTGACAAACATTCATTTAGCAGTGTAAATGCATCAAAACATGACAAAACCTTTGTGATGTATTTTACAGGTTATTACAGCCTCTATGTAAGTGAAATTAAGCCCAAAGTTATTAATAAGTAATAAAACTCAATATTTTTGTCCCAACTCAATTTTTATGCAAATCTTATTATTTACTGTGTCTATATGATCAAAAGCATTTATATATATTAATATGAAAAAAAATAAAGAGAAAGAATAAAGAAAAGAAAAAGAGAGTAGAAAATAAAAGAGTGTAAAGCAGAAATAGAAAAAATATAAGAGAAAGCTATAAGAAGTATATACAATGGAATATTACTTACTGTTTATATTAATAGAGTTAAAAATAAAACATATTATTTACTATTATTTAGTTCTAATTATTATTAGTTAAAGCATGACAGATTATTTACAAACAAGTATAAGCAGTATAATCAAGAAAGTATAATTAGGAATAGCATTTGAAGAACATATAAACTTTTTACAAGAAATAAATATGTTATTATTCCATTTATCATATTTTCATTACTCTTCTCTCCCTGCCCTCCCCCACCCTTTACCCACTACATAATTTAAATAGAATGTCATTATTTAAACAAAGAAAAGAAGAAAAGGAGAAAAAAAAGAGAAGAAAAAAAAAATGTATCAAATTACTGACCTTACTTCTCTTTTTCAGAAAGAGAAACAAATTGAATAATAGCTTGTTATTAGTTCCTCAGATATTTTGACTGGTTATGAAACAAAACATTTCTTTGCACACAGAGAATAACTTTGATTACATCTTTTTCAGAATATTTGTGGCTTTCTGGAAATGCAGGAACTATATTTAAAAAGATTAATAATGAAGTAAAATGATGAGAGGAAAAAAAGATAAAAAAAGCATAGAACAAATCATTTGTTTTTTAGTCTCTTCTTCTTCTCTGAAGTCTTCCACAAAGTTTCAGTTGCCAGTCTCTTTAATGAAGGACTAGCCCATTCCATTTCCTCTATTTTATCCAAAATCTTATTTTTTTGATAAACAGTAAAGCAGAGTCTAAGTCATCAAAAATTTTAGGACCATCAGGAAGGAAGATTTTTAGCTTGGCAGGAAACAGAAGGTATGTTTTAAACTGTGCTTTTTTAAGCTCCCTTATTAGTGGCAGAAAAACTTTTCTTTTAGCTATTACCAAGGAAGAATAGTCATTGTCAAAACGCACAGTTGTCTCATTAATCTTAACAGGAGCTTTAGCCCAAGCAGATTTAAGAACCATCTCTTTATCAAAAGATGATAGAAATCTAACTATAACTGATCTAGGATAGTTTTTGTTAGAGTTAGTATTAGCTATAGATCTATGTGCTCTTTCGATACCAAAAGAGAATGCTTCTGGTAAGTCTAAAGTTTTAGGTTGCCATGTTGTTAAAAAATAAGTAATATTGTTACCTTCAATATTTTCTGGCAGTCCAAAAATCCTAATGTTATTGCGCCTAGACCTATTTTCCAGGTCATCCAGCTTTGTTTGTAAATGTGTATTTTGTTTCAGCAGAAACTCAATGTTGATTTCCTCTTCTTGGATTCTATTTTCCATGTCATTCACAGCTTCTTCTATGCCTGTCATCTGGATCTTCTGTTGTTGCAGGTCTATATGTAACAAGTCTATTTGTTTTGTAGTTTTTTCTATGAAGGTATCTATTTTAGTATTCATTTTATCCATCTTAGCAGTAAGTTGCTGGATTATAGTTATCAGAGACTGAAGTTCTTTCTTGATGCTGGAGTCTTGAGAATTTGTCTTACTGGAACTCATTTCAGACTGATAAACTGACAGGAAAATTTCCAAAGTGATTTCTGACAGGAATATTGTTAAAATTTCCTTTCTTTTTTAGATATAGTTCAAGAACTATATAAAACAAACATATTTAGAAAGAAAATTACTTCAAAAATTAATTTTTTAAGTAATTAATTCCTGTCAGTGTAATGAAATTGGTGGAGCTGAAGAAATCTGCTGCTATCCTGTGTTCATCCTTGGCCACGCCCCCGTATGCATCTTTTAAGTCCAAAGTTACCATAAAGCCTTTCTGGAACTGAGAGGTAACAGTCTCTGAGGAGTCAACATCTAGAATTTTTGGAACTTCAACCAATTGAATTAGGTAGAAAAGATCTAGAACTGATTTCGAAGAAGACACTTTCTTTGCTATCAGGAATATATAAGAATAGAATATTTTGCCCTTTGAATAAATGACATTGGCACTATAACTTCTAGAGTGAACAATTGCTCAAGAGCCTAAGGAAGAAATACTGCTTGGTTTGGAGGGTAAGGAGGAGGAACTCTCCTTAAAGGAAGTTTTATATCCAGTGCCAATGGTAACCCTCCTAAACCACTTTTAAACACCCATAAGTCTGTGAAAAAATGTTTCCATAGGGGAAAGTCCAAGCCAGTTGTTGGGACAGTTTTTGAGAGGGTCAGGAGGAGAGGGAAAAGGCGGAAGAATGTTGGTATTTCAAAGAGTAGTTGTAGCCTCTCCCATTTTTAGAAAGCATCCTTGTTTTTTGACCATCTACCAAAACATCAGGGTAAATTCCATGCACTAAGATTATTAGTCAGCTTGAGCTGAGGTGACTAAAAATCAGGTTTGAGTGTCAAACTCTTCAGAGATTTCATGACAACAGAGAGGAAGGCTAAAGCCTTGAGAAGGACAATGCTAAGAGAATAATAATAATAATAATAATAATAATAATAATAATCATCTTCTTTCAGCTTTTCCTGTTAGGGGTCACCACAGTGGATCATCTGTTTCCATTTCTTCCTGTCCTCTGCATCTTACTCTGTTACACCAACCATCTGCATGTCCTCTCTCACCACATCCATAAACCATATCTTAGGCCTTCCTCTTTTCCTGTTACCTGGCAACTTCATCCTTAGCATCTTTTTCCCAATATACTCAGCATCCCTCCTCAGCACATGTCCAAACCAACGCAATCTTGCCTCTCTGGCTTTGTCTCCAAACCTTCCAACGTGGGCTGACCCTCTAATATACGTATTCCTGATCCTGTCTACCCTCGTTACACCCAGTGCAAATCTTAGCATCTTTAACTCTGCCACATCTAGCTCTGCCTCCTGCCTTTTTGTCAATGCCACCGTCTCCAACCCATATAACATAGCTGGTCTCACTAACCTCTTGTAGACATTCCCTTTCACTCTTACTGGTACCCGTCTGTCACAAATCACTCTGGCCATTCTTCTCCACCCATTCCACCCTGCCTGTACTCTCTTCTTCACCTCTCTTCCACACTCACCATTACTCTGAACTGTTGATCCCAAGTACTTAAACTCATCCACCTTTACCAACTCTACTCCCTGCATCCTCACCATTCCTCTACCGTCCCTCTCATTTACACACATATATTCTGTCTTAGCCCTGCTGACCTTCATTCCTCTCCTCTCTAAAGCATATCTTCACCTCTCCAGGGTCTCCTCAATTTGGTCCCTATTCTCACTACATATCACAATGTCATCTGCAAACATCATAGTCCACGGGCCTCCTGTCTGATCTCATTTGTCAACCTGTCCATCACCACTGCAAATAAGAAAGGGCTCAGAGCTGATCCTTGATATAATCCCACCTCCACCTTAAACATATCTGTCACTCCCACCGCAGTCCTCACCAATGTCACACAACCCTCGTACATATCCTGTACCACTCTTACATGCTTCTCTGCCACTCCCAACTTCCTTATACAATACCATAACTCCTCTCTAGGCACCCTGTCATATGGTTTCTCTAAGTCCACAAAGACACAATGCAACTCCTTCTGACCTTCTCTGTATTTCTCCAACAACACTCTCAGAGCAAACATTGCATCTGTAGTGCTCTTTCCTGGCATGAAACCATACTGCTGATCACTAATTATCACCTCCCTTCTTAACCTAGCTTCCACTACTCTTTCCCATAACTGCAAGCTGTGACTGATCAATTTTATCCCTCTGTAGTTACTGCAGCTCTGCACATCACCATTATTCTTAAAGATAGGTACAAAAACACTTTTTCTCCACTCTTCAGGCATCCTCTGACTTTCCAAAATTTCATTAAACAGTTTGGTTAAAAATTCAACTGCCATTTCTCCTAAGCACCTCCATGCATCCACTGGTATGTCATCTGGGCCAACAGCCTTTCCATTCTTCATCCACTTCATAACTGCCCTTACTTCCTCCTTGCTAATCTGTTTCACTTCCTGATTCACTATCCCCACATCATCCAACCTTCTCTCTCTCTCATTCTCTTCATTCATCAGCTCTTCAAAGTACTCTTTCCATCTACTCAACACACTCTCCTCACTTGTGAGTACGTTTCCCTCACTATCCTTTATCACCCTTACCTGCTGCACATCTTTCCCAGCTCTGTCCCTCTGTCTAGCCAATCGGTACATGTCCTTTTCTCCCTCTTTAGTGTCCAGTCTCTCATACAATTCCCGATATGCCTTATCCTTAGCCTTCACCACCTCTCTCTTTGCCATGTGCCTCATCTCCTTATACTCATGTCTACTTTCTTCATCTCTTTGACAATCCCACTTCTTCTTCACCAGCCTCTTCCTTTGTATGCTCTCCTGTACTTCCTCATTCCACCACCAGTCTCATTGTCCTCCTTCATCTGTCCAGATGTCACACCCAGCACCTTTCTAGCAGTCTCCTTTACTAGCTCTGCTGTAGTTACCCAGCTATTCGGTAACTCTTCACTGCCTCCCAGTGCCTGTCTTAACTCTTCATTGAACTCCACATCACAATCACCCTTTTTTAACTTCCACCATTTAATCTTTGGCACTGCTTTCAAACTCCTCCTCCTCTTCTTGATCACCAATGTCATCCTACAGACCACCATTCTATGCTGCTTAACTACACTTTCCCCTGTCACCATTTTACAGTCTCCAATTTCCTTCAGACTGGCCCTCCTACATAGGATATAATCCACCTGTGTGCATCTTCCTCCACTCTTGTACATCACCCTGTGCTCCTCCCTCTTCTTAAAATATGTATTCACCACAGCCATGTCTATCCTTTTCACAAAATCCACAATCATCTGACCTTCTGCATTCCTCTCCTTAACACCATATCTACCCATCACTTCCTCATCCCCTCTGTTCACTTCACCAACATGCCCATTGAAGTCCGCTCCAATCACTAGTCTCTCACCCTTGAGTACACTCACCACCACTTCATCCAACTCACTCCAAAATTTTTCTTTCTCATCCATTGCACACCCAACATGTGGAGCATATGCACTAACAACATTCATCATTACACCATCAATTTCAAGCTTCATAAACATCACTCTATCAGACACTCTCTTCACCTCCAAAACACTCTTGGCATACTGTTCCTTTAGGATAACCCCTACCCCATTTCTCCTGCCATCCACACCATGAAAGAACAATTTGAACCCGCCTCTGGGTAGTGTACCATAATTAAATTAAATAAATTGTAGTAAATCTTTAAGTCAATGGCTACAATGGTACAGAGATCCATCTTTTCAAAGCAAAAAAAAAAAAAGAAAGAAAGAAAGGCTTTGACATTAGACAAGCATATCTAAACAATCCTATCTTGGTTTGTGATTTATTGTGGAGCTAACTGGTAAGAGAAGTTTTATTTGAATTTATATTATATTATATTTGTTATCATTGTTTTTCACTGTTTGTAGGTAGGAAGGGACTGCTTCTAAACAAGACTTACTTTGATTCATATTTTGTTGTTTTACCTTTAATTTTAATACTATTGGATGTTAGAAAGACATAGGTTTTAGACAGGCAAGCTTTAGCCCCCCCCCCCCAAAGGTGGCCTAGACAGCTATAAATTTACACAGACTGCAGAGATGGAAATCCTGAGCATATCTAAACAATCCTATCTTGGTTTGTGATTTAATTTAGCTTTACTGTTAAAAAGAAGTGTGACTGTGAGTGATAGTGAGCATAAAGGAATCACAACTGTTGTCTGGCTTGTAGAACTTCTATGGTCAGAGCAACTTTACCATACTTTATTATTTAGTTGTATTGCTGATGTGATTTTTGTCATAGAAGTTGATTTAAGTTCTCTTTGAATTCTGTGGTTACTGATTTTGATTATTCTTTTCTTTTGCAATATTTTATTCATTTGAAGCTGAATATGGATTCCTTAAATGAGTATGCAATTAATTTGCTAATGCACAAATATCTTGTACAGTATAATAAATGCTATGCATATTTAAAGGTAACAGCTGATAACACTGGTGATCTGTTTTCCTCGTGTCAAAAGCTGGATGATTTGCTTACCATTGTTAGAAGTAAATCTAGACTTTCATGATGATGGTTGCACTTGTGCAACTGGCATGGCTTGGAGAACTGTTGTTTCATATATTAATGAATGGACTGATGAACTAAATAATGTTAGGCATAGAACACATTTAGGAAATGATGCATCTATTGTCTGCAAAAATCATTCAACCCTTATGAAACAAGACTATGCCCCTGACAACTTTGGAGTTCTGGATCCAAGTATTCAGCAATTGAGGATCCAGTTTGTTTAGAAGGAAATGAAAAAGAAAGAAAGGAAGAAGTTCCCAACAAATAAGGAAGAAAAAGAAACTGACTAATGACTGTAAATGAAAGAGAATACATAGTAAAAAGGACACTGCTTTGTTATGTAACACACAGGTTACAGGGAATGATGATATTTTTATATCAGAAAACCTTCAGTCTACAGAAAAAGGCATAATTTTTCCAATGGAGAAGGTAAAAAAAAAGAGGTAAGGGGCAGGTGAAAAGGAAAAAAATCAAAAATGAACGTGGAAGGATTGAAGAACATCACTGTAAGAAAAAAGAGGAGAAAGACCGATGTTGACTACATGACTCAAGCTGTTGATTTACAATACCAGCTGGTTGAGAATTTAATACGCAATGAAAACAGTGGAATTAATAAGACTAATGGTGATAAAGATCTATCCTTCATGCAGATCTTACTGTATTAGAAGCTGAAGATTCTTCAGAGCTGGTCAGCAAAGATATTCTTGTAAGTGGAGATTCAGTTGTTAGAGGAACTGATACTTATATTTGCAGAGATGATAATGAACATCGAATTGTGTTATGCTCGCCAGGAGCAAAATATAAGATGTGAGACAAAGCCTTGGAATGCCTTAATGTAAGGAAGTACAGATCTGTTTTTATTCATGTGGTACAAATGATCTTATCTGCAAGGATTCGCTGACTGTTAGTAGGGAACTTACAGCCCTCTTACATAGTATAGCTTGTACTGGTGTTAGGACATATTTTTCACAAATCACCTATAGAAAGGACAGTCAGGTCACTGTGAATGAAGAGATTTTTTGAATAAATACCTACATGGAAAAATGTCCTGTTTTAAAAAAATGGAAATGTGTAGAGCATCCAAGCCATTTTTGGCCACACATGTTCAGACAGGATGGTGTGCATTTGTCAAGATCAGGGAAGAGAATTTTTGCAGTATATATTTTGCAGTATTTAACAAAAACTAGGCAGGATTTTTGCCAGGTCAAAAATTTAACAATTCAAAGATAGCAAAATGTCATGCATCTTTGGTGGTTGTTAATGCTAGGAGCATTAATAATATGTTTTTTTTTATTGGAAAGTTTGCTACATTCCCACAAGATGATATTGTTATTGTTTGTGAAACATGGTTAAAGAACAATGACTGGAAACCAGTTCTGTCAGGGTATAAATGTTTTTACCGTTCAATTCTCGGCTGGAGAGCCTTCTGTGTGGAATCTGCATGTCCTCCTCGCGGTCAAGTGGCGTTCAAAAGACATGCGTGAATGGGCGTGCCTTCGTTGAAGGTTGGGCGTCGGGCTGGCATCTCAGCACCGTAAAAATCTACTGCCATTCATTAGCAGAGTGGCGACCCCTAACCGGGAAAAGCTGAAAGAGGAACAACTGTAACAGACATTCTAACAAAAAATCAGGTGGAGGTGTTATGGGTCTGTATTACTTCAGCGAAAACCCCTTTACGTGAACACAAATACGTCCAACCACATTGTGCGAAGTACGTAAACCTCAAACGTCCAAAACTGCGAATTCTGAAATGTCGATTTGTTTTGGTTGGCCCGTCTGCGGTATAGCTCCATAAACTAAGTGTGCGATAGATAGGACTTTAGGGTTAGGATTTGGGTTAAGGTAAGTGCATACATAGGTAATGTATGTAAGATTTAGTGTAGTGTTAGATGTAGGGTTTATTTAAGTATATGTATGTATGCTATTTATTTTGTTTGGGTGTATGTCTGTAGGAAAGTGTCAGGTAGTTACGGACCTTAGGGTTAGGGAGTGGTTAAGGATAGTGCATAGATAGTTGTGTATGTGGGGTTTAGTGTAGTGTTGGAAATGGGCTTTTGTTAAATGTATGTATGTGGATTATTTCTTTTGTTTGGGTGTATGTCTCTAGGGTTTGGTTAGTGTATGTATGTGGTTTATTTATTTTGTTTGGCTAGGTACTAAGTAGCGGGTGGTGGGGTTGGCTGACTATGGCAGTTTGGTATTTTATTTTTCGCGGTTTAGTGCGTTCGGGAATTTTGCGGTTTGAGGTATGGGGGCTGATGTATGGGTGTTCGGGTAATGGGGTTTTCGCTGAAGTGATATAGACCTAGGTGTTATGATAGGGATTAAAGATACCTATGACACCTATGATTATTACATGTTCAGTGATAAAACCAGTACTACAGACTGTGTAACTGTGGCAATAAAGACAAGCCTGGAACATATAACAATTGTTGGAGTGTATAAACCACCAAAGTCAAGTGCAGATGACCTAGAAGAATTCATACATTTCTTGCATGAAACACAGGAAGGAAGAATAATAAAAGCTGGGGACTTAAATTTACCAGAAGCAGACTGGAATATTGATTCAACAATGTTAGTAAGGACATTATTCACAGAGCATATTCAGGAACAACAATTGCTTCAGATTGTAAATAAACCTACCAGGGGCGGGAACATACTAGACACTGTGTTCCCAAAGAAATTACTGTAACTTCAAGTCAAGTTTTATCACCACTGATATGCAGTGATCATGGGGTTATATATATGTTAATTTGTTGCTAGATAATTCTGCCAAACTGAAATCTAAGCGAATGGACAGAAGGTTAATTACAGACTATATGGAAGCAAAACAGTCACTATGTAAAACTAACTAGAGTGAGGTGTTCAGTGGAAAAACTGCAGATGGAATGTGAAAAGTTTTGAAAGAGAAATTGAGTGCAAAAAAATCAAAAAAAATCTTTAACATCTGCATTTAGCCATACAACATCAGGGGGATATGTTTCCATAAGAACAAGATATCTAATTAAGGTGAGAGACAAAAAATATAAGAAATGGAAGTAGGTCAACCTACAACTTTGAATACTGAAATAAACAAGCTGGACAAACAGATTAAGCATAGTGTGAGACAAAATCAAGAAAAATTCGAAGAAAATGTATCGAGCATAACAGGAAACCTTTTTATAGATACATAAGATGTGGAAGGACTAAAGACTGCAGATTCTAAAATTTATTCTTAGACACAAGAGATTATAGATATATTTACAAAATCTTATGCAAAACAGTTTGGCTCCACAAAAGGGGTGATAAGTTGCCCGAGTGACTTCCAGGTAATTCCAGATACAAGAGTCAAATTAGATTATATTGAAAAAGAACTATGCAAACTGGTTCCAAACAAAGCACAAGGAGGAGACGGCATTAGCAACAATGACCTGAGAACACTTCAGCAAGAACTTACAGTACCATTATACCTATTATTCACTAGGTCATATAATATATAAATATTGGGAGAGTCCTCAAGATTGGAAACATGTGCTTATTAAGCCTGTCTTTAAGGGAAAGGGGAGTAGGACTAATCCAGAGTCATATAGCCCCTTAAGTCTACTTTCATGTTGTGAAAAATAATGGAGAAGGTAATATTCAATAAGTTAATGTCAGAACTGAATACGTTGGGACTTGAAATCATATATCAACATACATATGTTGAAAACAGATCTATTACCACCTGTAACATGATGTTCTATAACAATAAAATAACAGCTATGACTGAAAAATTGTGCTGTGATGTAATTTATTTAGATTTAACTTCAGCATTTGACAGGGTCACACACAAAACACTGATCAATAAATTAGTACAACTAGGTATTGATGTACTGTTGACAAGATGAAAGCTGCATGGCTTATAGATAGGACATGACAAGTATCATACAGCAACTGGACAGGTGAAATCCTTGATTACAGTCTGGGTGTCCCACAGGGCTCTGTCCTAGGCCCTTACTTGTTTAGATTGTATCTTTCAGACCTAACTTTTTCATCTGAGTTTTGTTCTACAGTCTATATGCAGACGACCTGAAATTGGATAAACTGATTACATGCCTTACTGATAAGGCATGTCTGCAAAAATAACTTGACTAAACTGACCATTTGGGCACAGGAGAATGATATGCTGATAAATACATGAAAAACTAAGCATATGAGATTTCAGAGACATAAACTGAAAGGTGAATATTTAATACAGTACACAGTGAATGAAACTGTAGACTCATTTAAGGATCTGGGTATATGGGTAGATTCAGCTATGAGTTTTTCTAATCATGTCAACCAGTTGGTTAAGGATAGTTATAGAACTATAGGTTGTATAAAAAAGATTTATAAAGTCTAGGAAATCAAAAATAATGAAGTCATATTTTGTAAGTTACTTTAAACCCAATCTTGAGCATGGAATAACAATATGGAAACCCTATAACAAAACAAGCATGAGTAAACTGGAAAGAGTACAGCAGAAATATACCAAGGGCATCCATGGATGTGAAAATGTAAGTTACTACGAAAGACTAAATCATCTGAACTTGTACAGTGTCTCTTACAGATATCTAAGAGGAGATCATATTCATTTAGAGACAACTACCTCTGGGAATGTTTGGGGTTATCAAAAAGCAATCATCAGACAACCGATGTAGAAGATTCTATAGGAATGAGAAGTGTACTAATTGGTTCTCTGACAGAGTAGCCATTGCATGGAACAGACTACCAAATTACGTTAAAGCAAGTACTAGTTTAAATATTTTTAAGAACAGCCTGGACACTTACTATGGGAACAAGTGTTTTGATATTTTGGCAAGCTAGAAGGGCATTAATGCCCATGCTTGAAATATTTGCATGTATGTACAGTATGCATGTATTAGGCACTTTTTGTTTACACTTTATATTTAACAAGACCAACACCACTGCAATCTTTCAGTCTTTATTTTGTATAACTTGTGTTGCACTTTTGTGCATGATTTATTTAGGTCTACAAAGTAATTGTGGAGATGGTAATCTCCCTATTCAGTACCCATACTCACCAAGGTGACAGGTACAATTGGTTCACTGTAACTCAGGCATGCTGCTCAAACATCTTACACCAAAATGATAGGTACTGAATCTGTTGCTTATGACAGCAGGTTCCAGCTCAGAAATGAAGGTTAGGATTTGTATTCTAAATTTAGGTACCATTCAAGGATTTCACTAAATGTGGTGTTTCTTTTTCAGGAGGAACATTGAACAGCCCCACCACATCTTTCTGTATGTCACTGAATGATGACCTCTGCAGAATGCTGACCTCAAGCCAAGTATAAGAACATCATAGTTGTTCTGGATTGTATTTAGTCTTCTGGCTATGCCTGTGAGTTTTGTTCCAGGTAAGCAGGTTACAGTCACTTATGCATTATTGAAATGTGTGAGGCGTGTTTCTGTTTTATAGATGGCTGAGTCAGTGATGGAAACTACTTTGCTCGTTACCTTTTTTGATATGGTTTTAACTGGTTTTGAAGCCAGGCCAGGTTAAGTAGAACCCTTCCTAAATCATATGACAATGTAGTCTCTGTATAACTCTGTACTACAGTGACTGGCATATGACAAGTATATGATGGCTGTTTTTGCAGTTGTCAGTACCACAAAGTAATTTAACTGAAAACTACTTCCATTATTCACGGACTTTGCCATTTTTCCCACCGCTGTGCTAATGTGGAGTTGGTATGCATTAGTTTGAGGGGTGTTGGGGTACCTCTTCTTCTCTTGGAGGATGTGCACCACTTTGCAGTTTTCTGAAAGTGGTTTTCCACAATATAATTGTGTGGTATAATCACTCATTGAAATTAGTTTTGGTGAGTCAACATAAATCCTGAAGACTATGTGCAATAGGAAATGTATATGCAGGCTCTGAATACAGCTTCGTTGAGGTTTCTGAGGTTTATCTATACTAAGTGGTAGTTTGATTGGTGAGATCTTGACAGCCTCAGTACATGTTCTTTCATGATGCCTTTCATACTTATCTGGGGTGTTGCCTGCTAAATGTTTAGCCTCTGTTTCTAATGTAAATTACAGATAATAGCCCAGTGAGAGAATGTCCTCAGTGGCTATTCTGCAGTTATGAAGTTTCTTAAAATAACCAGCATTGATGGGGTCTTCACACAGCCCTTCATACTTTTAGCTATGTCTAGTATAAGATGGGAGAAAACTGGGACACATCTCCTTTGTGTGTCTTATATCTCTATATTATGCAGAGTTGAAGTTATTAGATCAGTAAAACAAAAACTTATCCTTTGATCCTCCTGGAAGTATGTTACACTTTTTAAACAGTTTCTACATTTAGTCAAGTAATTTGACAGTACAATAACCTTAGGATTTATAAAGATTATCACCACCAATGCTAATTGGGCAATGCAGGACTACCCAATAGTACAACTACCATAATCTTTGATTTGGAGACAAGTTAAGGCTTCACTGAGCAGCACCTCATAATCAGATAATTATCATGTCTCAGAATCAAACACTGTGCAATCAGACCTGACCTTACTAGTGCTCATGCATCTAAGTTGCACAAGCATCTTCCAAAGAGCATGAATGAACACACACACACACACACACACACACACACACACACACACACACACACACACACACACACACACACACACACACACACACACAGACTGGTAGCTGCAATCATGTCCCTAGAGACACACAAACTCAGAAAACTGCATACTCCTACACATACATATATAGATGTCTTTACTGTACAAACCTTTGACAGGGTGACCATCTAAAAATTTGTATCACATACATACAAACATACACAATCACATATATTGATGGCTTTGCAGTACCTATCCAAAGTTGTACAATAAGCCCTTATCTATTAATTGGAATGAAAAGGTGCACTGTGTCAAAAGATGGAGTAAAAATTTCCCCCTCATGACCACAACAATGAACAACAGCAATTCTCTGAATTGGTGTATTATACTGTTCTAGTGCTGTCAGTATTGCTGGTGGAAGAGCACATGACTAATTAGCATTACCCACACCCACAGGATGCTGTTTTTGCATGTGACTTCATCAGGAAAAAATGCTGTCTATGCTATACATGCATGCTGCTATAGTGAGAGAGTGGTCTCCAACTTACTCTAGGTTACAACACTGCAAATATCTGCCAAGAAAAGACTTCTGCATGGCACTAAACTTTTCTGAATCCCAGGGTAAATTTTTGTAGTTTCCCATAATAACCTTGTTTCATGTTGCTACAAGCTAAATTTTAGTTTAAGTTTTATGAGCTTATTTAGATTAGGTGAATAATTTTAGTCTTTTGGACATAATACAAGCAATTTTTGTTCTTCGGTAATATATTTGTTAGTTTAAGAAAAATGATTTTGAGTTATAAGTAGAAGATTTATGGAGAAAAATATGGATGTGACATTTCTATGGGGAGATAACAATTGTACGCTTCCATGACTAGAAGCTTCAGCAGTAAAGTGATCAGAGCAGCTGCTGAAACAATTTAAATCAACAAATGAGCTTAAATACAATCAAACCCATTTCACAGAGCTGAACTCACCTGAGTAACTGATTGTTTTCTTTGGTACTGCAATCTCTCCCATTTGTTCTACCCACTCTGCCCCTCCTCCATTCAGGCTCACTCAGCTCCCCTAACCTACCCCCATTCCCACACACCCCTAGATCACCTAGACTTATACTCACTTAGCCACACCCACTACACACCCAACCAGTCACATACCAGTACCTCCTCCAGAGTAAGTCCCACCCATACAACCACAGACTGTTACACTCAATACTGTACAAAAAGCATTATACTCCAAATAATAATTGCCCCTATATTCTACCTCACTTTCCCTTTTGAACACAGCAAGCATCGTAAACAATCAACATTTCTACCTTAACACAAGACACCCTATATCACTACCTGTACTCCTGTTGCACTACTCACTCTTTCTTTCACACTTGTTTCTACCACATCACTATCCACATAATCCCCATCATTTCCTTTCTTGCCCACCAGTATTCTCTTCTTTGACACTCCACATTAACTTCATCCTGTAATAAAATCATATTTTTTTCCTATAAATGCTTCCCCTTACTACCAGACTCTTTCATACACACATCCTCCACACTCTCACTGCTACACTATTAATATTCTGCTCTTAGCTTACATCCTAGCATATTAAACTACATAATCAGACACCTTCCCCTACATACAACATTACATATCCACAAACCAATACCTCACAACACTAACATCACTCTGAATCTCTACAACACTTCTTACATAGATCATCTTCCTATTAAATTCCTCCCACTGAATCCTAAAGATCATACTTCTCTTAAACACACCAAACTCATTCTTAAACTCCAGAAACGTCTGCTACACATTCATACATAATTGCAACTCTTCGGGGACATCCACTCCAACCCAGGACCCAATGTAGTACATCAGCACAATTCCAACCGTATTCCTTTACCACCTTTTACTAACTTATTAACCCATCTCAGTAACTCTGACCTGCTAATTCTTAACATTAATATCAGGAGCATAATAAATAATGTCCACAATCTACATGCCCATCTCTCACTGTACTCAGCTGATATTGTGGTAATAACTGAGACATGGGTAAAACCAATCAACAGTAACAATGGGATTCTTCCTCCTGTATACAATATCCTATGCAAAGACAGAATAGCCAAAAAGGAGGTGAGGTAGCAATTATTTTTAAAAACAACCTAAAAATAAAGGCTCTATATCTGACCATTCCCAACTTTTATAGCACAGAAATATTATTCTCCAAACTAGAAATTAATTCCAAAAAACTCATTAACAGAATTGGATGCTACATCTCTCCAGAAAATAATATAACTACCTGGGAAATCATACTGCTTTGGACCTCCAACTTAGTGCCACATGAAACTATCATTATGGGTGATTTTAATATTGATTGGATAACCTGCTCCTCTCAAAACCCCACAAGTTTTATCAACCTATTTGGATTTACTCAAATCATCCAATCCCCCCCCCACAAGAACAGATAAGGCAACCACAAAGGAATTAACCCTTGTGTGGATACTTATTAATAGACCTACCCACTCCTTTCAGTCTGGTTACTTCCCTGACAGCCTGAGTGACCATCAACCAACCTTCCTACTAAGGCATGGGTTTCATTATAACAAACAATTAGCTTACCATCTGATAAGCAAAAAACATTTTACCACAACCAGTTTCTTACCACCATTACAAACCTGTACCTGAACACCTCTAAAGCTACTTCCCCTAGAAGAACAATATAAACTGTTATGGATTTTCACAGGTCATATCCTCCCCCACTAGGATCAGTAAACCCAACAATAAAGCAAGTATTCTGGATTGGATTCTTGTTAACACCCATCCCCTCAAATACAAGACTGGGACCCTGCCTGATGATGTAAGTGATCACCTCCTCATCTGTTTGATCAGGCAAAAAGCTGATATCCACAACCAGTCCATTTTTAAAACAATAAGGAACAATAAGAATTTCAACTGCACAAATTTCCAAAATGAACTCAGATGTTGCATTTGGTCAGTTCTGAAACAATTACCACTTGAAGAAGCAGTAAATTACTTTAATGCCAAATTCCTATCCATCCTTGACACCCATGCACCAGAACAGACTATTAGAACCAAAACAAAATTGATCACACTTTCAGTGTTAAATAGACCACCACCTATGTGGTAGTTCATGGGTGCAGAGTTTTTACCAAAAGGGAGGACAATGCACTTTTTGGCATTGAGCTTGAGGCCATGGCTTTGACACCAGGCATCTGTCTCAGTGAGGCCCTTTTGTAGAATGTCCACATTGTTAGGAGTTTTGATTATGGCTCCTAGTTTGCAGTCATCTGCAAACTTCATTAGCCAAAGACCTTCTGTGTTAGCCTGTACTTCAGAGAAGTAGATACCAAACAGGAGAGGACCCAGGACTGAAACCTGTGGTACTCCAGTTGTCATTGGTCTGAAGTTGGATTTGGAGTCTGCTACTTTCACAGTTTGGGTTCTGTCAGTGAGCCAGTTGGTTTATACCTAGTTTAGTGAGTTTATCTATAATTCCAGAGTGGGGGATGGTGTAAAAAGCCTTGGCAAGATCTATATAGGCTGTGTGAACCACCTTACCATCATCTATGGCTTTGGTGACCGCTTCAAAGAAGTCTATCAGGTTTAGGAGACATGATCTGCCTTTTACAAACCCGAACTGGGTAAGGTCCAGAGTTTGGAAATTACCAATGTCATTGTTTATAAGTTACATGATGATACATTCCATAGCCTTGCAAACCAGGCTTGTCAGGTTAATGGGGCGGTAGTTCCCGGTGTCTGTGGTGGCTCCCCCTTTGTGGAGTGGGATAACCGTTGCTGTGCACCATTCAGTGGGCCTAAAGCTTGAGGTGAGGCTATGATTGAACATGGTAATTAGGTGGTGTGCCAGTTCGTTGTGTAGTTCATGTAGAACGCAGCCTGGGATGTTGTCAGGTCCCATGGATGCTGTATTCTTGGCTTTGGAGAGTGTTTTTTTTTACCAGTGCAGCCGTGATTATAGGAACTTTGCATTCTTCTGGTATAGAGATGAGCCCTTTAGGAGATGAGAGTGGGGTAAATTTAGCACTGAACCTATCTGCCAGGATATTGGCTATATCAGTTGGTTCTGTATATTTAGTGCCATTGTGCTGTAACTCAGAGCAGATTTGAGTGTTGCCATTGAGATTCTTGACATAGCTATAGAATGCTTTGCGGTTGTCTTTAGAATCAGTGGTGATTTTGTTTTCGATCTCAGCTTCTTACTGAGGCTGACCAGGGAGTTCCTCCAATCATGGGATTTTACTCGTTTTTGCAACAGTTTCTTTCTTCTTTTGTAGAGTTTGTTTATGGCAGGGGACCACCAGATTGGCTTCCTTTTTTTGGAAGATAGAAGCTTGGTTCTGTTAGGGATAGCACAATCCATGCACTTGTGTAAGTGCTTATAAAGTGCATTTGTGTAGGATTCAGCAGTCATACCTCTATTGTCCGTCAGCATGGGTGCCATGAAGTTTGCCATTTCTGCCTTAAGAAGCGTGAAGTTGGCTTTGGAAAATTTTTTTATGGTGGTTTCCCTAATGGGGAGTGGGGATGGGTTGTGGATGTCCAGAGTGGTAAATTGTGGTCGGATCTGACCAATGAGGAATTGACCTCTAGTGTTGAACACCGGTTGCCCATGTTGGTAATGACCAGGTCTAGGATATTGCTGCCCCTGGTGGGAGTGTGGATAAGTTGATCCAAGGCGTTGGAATTTATGAATTTCAGAAAACTTTGAGCACAAGAGTTGGTACATGAGTAATTTTCCCAGTTAATGTTGGGGTAGTTGAAATCACTCAATATTAGGGTGTTAGGTTGGCATGGTTCACAAACTCCAAGCTAATTCTAAACCCTAACAAAACAAAACTTCTACTATTTAACCAAACAAGATACACCACATCAAACCCCTCCTTCAATATTATGTCCAAGAACAAAACCGTAATTTTTCCGATAACTCACACTAAACTTCTAGGTGTCAAAATCGACTGTAATATGAAATTTGACATGCATATCTCCCACACTATAAAGAAAGTGCATAAAAAATTAATTGTTCTCTTCAGAAATAAACAATTCCTTACTAAACAGGCTAAATCCACCATTGCATGTCCCCATTTCATATCTACACTCCTCTATGCCTCCCCAGTACTTACAAACTTGAGGAAGACTGAAATAGCCAACCTCGATTCCTGCTAAATTAAAATAGCCAGGTTTGCCACATACTCTCCTTTCAGGTCACATCATTATTCATCTCTTAAAAAACTTAATTGGCTTGAACTTCTCACCGAATCCTTCACCAACCCGACAAAACCCCCACCCTCCAAAATGTAATACTTACACACTCAGACAATAGATCACACCACTTAAGTAATGGATTACTATTACAGGTAACAAAAGCCAACAACGCACCTGGTGATTCCTTTTCTAACTTCATATCTAAAAAATGGAATGCTCTGCCCTACAATATAGCTATATGGCTATGATCTTGCATCAGCCCTAGTTAATTCACCCTCAATTTCTGAAGCTATCTAACCAGTTTGCTTCAACTAAACTACCAAACTACTAACCTCAGTATTCTGAGACTCTGATTTCTCAACTCCTGTTCATTCTGCATTCCAATATATCAACAAAAATAAGAATTTCCAGTGTACAATGTTTCTCAAACCTAGATTTAGTATGTAAAACTACAACAGCACTTTTATCATATCCCTTACAGATAAGCCTATGTAATATGTTGATACCTAAAATTTACAGCGTGGAGTCATCTCATGGCCACAAATTATATAACTCATTATTTAATTGTTAACTAATTCTATATAATTATATAACAGCATGTTTTGTAGATACTGCAACCTGTACTTTTTATCAGTTGGATTTACTGTCATACTTTCTGTATCACTGTACTGTACTGTATGTTATTTTCATTCTGTTTTTCTAACTGTAATTTGAATCATATTTGTATCTGGTATTTGTATCTCGTATGTGGAGCTTTTCTCCCTGGGCCTCCGCTAAAAAGGGTCCTGTGTCCAGTTGGACTTTCCCACTTATCAAATGTAAAATAAATAATAAATAAATATGGTTGGTAATAATTAGCTAAGAGACTGAAGTATCACTCTAATCCTCTCCTTCTTATAAAGGTAAACAATGGACCTTTACCCTTCTCAATAGATGTAATCTACTAAAGTGAAAAATGATTGCCCTCTTTCCTAGATGCTCAATAAGGACACATAGAAACTTATAAAGAGTATAAAATCAAAGATAAAAATCATGGTGTTATTAATCAGATCTATAAACTCCTTCATCTGTTTGCATGTACAATATTCCTAAGACATGTTGCCATCTTCTCTTCTCTGTATAGCTTGCCTGTCTACATCTGTATCGTCTGCCACTCTGGGTTGTCAATAGGGTTTCTTCATGATTAAACATATATTGTCATTTGCACCCTAGAGGATATAGCTAGTATGAAAGTGTTTAACATAGAATTATTTTTGAGAGGTTTATACAAAAAATTATGACCTTGAGGGTGAAGCTGCATTATTTTTGCTTTTTATGAATGCTTTGTTTAGAAAATAGTACTTTATTAACATTTTAAAATTATAAGAAGGAAAGTGCTTAACTTTTCGAAGTATTCTTCATTTCACTTGTACAACTTTGTTATGTGATGCTCTAAGGTGTGACACCTGCTCTGATGGTCTATAGAGCTCTAGCAGTGTACAGTGTTACTAAACTGTCCTGTTTATATAGGTGACACATCTGTTTTATGTGAGAAGTAGAATATAATGGCACTATAATGTGCCTAATATTTTGATTTAACATGCATGTGCTATATATTGCAAGAAGATAAAAGTGGAACCTACCAAAGGAGTGGTTTTACTTTACCAAAATTACAGTTTTATCTCTCACCTACATTTGTATTTTTCCATGTCTTTAAATTAGCATTTTACAGTTTGGTTACAAATCATGAAATTGAAGTCCTGACTATAGTCCAGTTAACCAACCAGGTAAATCAATGAGTAATGTGCAATATGGACATCTGAGGAACTGGGTAGGGGAAGATGGGCTTGACAGCCAACACCAGCATGACCCCACTGTAAAGACCAGGTTAGCTTGTACTGTCAAAGTGATGCTATGATCTGCTCTGTTCTGTGAAGTCAGGGAAAGGGGGAGCTGTGTATAGAAGGATGCATTTATGCCTGTCTTCTCCTCTTCCTTATCAGGCAGCATTTACAAATCCATAAGCTGCCTGGAGGACTACCCGCTCTGGCCTGCAACCTACCACCTGACTCTCACCAAAAACGGAATGCATACTACTCAGCTGCTCCACATTTCTCGGAACTTTCTAACTTTAGACTAGCAGCATGCACCTGTTCTGCTGCTGCAACTGGGCTTTAGACAAGTCCAGTTTTTGTTCTTTCATTGGCTCAGTTATACAGCTAGTGAGAGAGAGTTCTTGCTGTACGCCATGATAAAAAAAGCAGACATACAAAACGGTTAGAGCTAAAGCGATTATTTTTAAAATGCCTGCTCCATTTAGTGATGAACAATGTACCTCCCAGCTGTCCAGAATTATGTGGCATATACTCATTTTTGCCTCATATTTTTGGTTTAATGCCATAAAATCTGTTGTTTTCTTACAAATCATTGAGTACTGAAGTCATTAAATAATGCAAAACGTGGGTTAAAATCAAGAAAGGAAATGAAAATGTCATGCAAAGCTGTTTAATAAAGAAAAAAAATTACTCACAAAGATAAAATGATTTTCCCCAAATTTTACGTAACCCCTTTTTGTGAAAATTAAATTGAGAGAGAAAAAGGGGACAATAAGTAACAAGTTCACTAATGCTACGAAACTTGTTTTCTGTAATAACCATAATAAAATGAGACAAATTATTAAGAAAAGCTTTGATGTTGCCATTAAAGGGAATGCACTCAATGATATTTTAAGAGAGGAACCTATTTTTGTCAGCAGTCAAGGACCTAATTTGAAAGACAGACTCGAGAGAAGACGTGACAGGTCTGACATGTTAAATCAGAAACACATTAAAAGTTTATTACATGTGGATGAAAACAGTTTATCAGTGATACTTCTAGTACTTTACTGTTCAGATGACCTAGAACTATAGGTTGCTCTGGTCATTTTAAATGTTTCATTAATAGCGTTATATAACTTGCCACCTGTTTGCCATGCGTGTCTTTCTATGCCGATAAAACCAAAACACAGTTAAGGTAAGATGAACATGACTCCAGCATCAGGACTAGGGATTGTACCAATATACTTAGTAAACACATCCAGGTATGCAAGAACGTTAAAAGGTTTGTATTTTTTAACCTTAAATACCATAAGTTCCATAATAGGGGTGGGGCAATTGGGAGAGTAAGACTGGATATAGGGAGTTATGGAAACTCAGACTCGGTGCCTCACAAAAACCTAGTCTTAATGAAAATATTTCAATCACTTGTGAAAATGTGTGCTGCGACATCATAAAGAATATTGTTTTCTATTTTAACATATGTTTTATAGTTAATTTTATTGTTAGATCATGCATTTATATTTTTCCCAGCTTTTGGTATTTATGAGTCATTTGTTTTGTATGTTCAGTGAATGTTGATACCAAGTGGCTTGAATCATATAATTTATTAAGGCTTTTTAATGATCTGAATGATTTTAGTTTGATTAAGTCTTTTTATGATTGGAGATGAAAGCATTAATTTTGTATTAAATAGTTTTGTATGACAACAGTTATATTTTTTGGTTAATAATTAATTTTAGAACTTGACCGGCTCTGGGCTAAAGGATTTTTATCTTGGTTACAAGTTTACATTTGAGTTCAAGGGTCAGCTTCCAGTGATTTCTTCTGTCCACCTGGTGAATCTGGGCATACTGGGGCAATGCAGCAATTGCCTCATGTACACAGACAACCTTCTTCTCCTACCACCCAACACTACAACCTGCGAGAGATGCACTTACATAGCCAAACGGGAAGCAAAGCTCTTTCCACCCAAAACTGTGCTAGACAGTCAAGAGGAGAAGGTTAACACTCACACTACACCTCAAGCAGCACATAGCTCTTCTAAACCCACACTACCAACACCCACACATAGCAATACTAAACCCACATGTGGAAGCCCTTAACAGTAACCTGCCCAAGCAACAAGGACCTCCGAAGCTGAAATGCAAACAAACACCAATCACAACCAAAGTGTCACATAGCTCACAAAACCAGTGTGCCACCCAACAACAGCCCCTAAGGCAAGACAACGTACCCAACACTTTAGTCATAGGTGACTCTATAGTCAGGCACACTGATGTCCCACTCACCAGACTGAACAAGGAGAAAATTACAGTCAGCTGCCTGTCGGGTGCCAAAATCCACCACATAACACATGCACTCAAGTTACTCCACAACAAGTACAAATATAACTCTGCCATTGTCCATGTTGGAGAGAATGACTTGAGACGTACCTCCCTGGACTACATGAAAAGAGACATGGAAGAACTCTCAGGTCATGTGGCCCAGGAAGGTATGAACCTAGCTCTTAGTAGCATCCTGCCTTTGCCCAGAATTATACCACAGTATAAGGACAAAATGATTGACTTAAACAATTGGCTAAGTTTCTGGTGTCATTCAAAGGGTTTCCAGTATCTGTCTGCCTGGGACGACATGATCGACAGACCACGATGCTTTGTCAGAGATGGTCTGCAGCTGTTGCCCCTGGAATTCAGGTTACTGGCTAAGGCTCTTGCCACCCCTATAGTGCCTTTTTTAGGCAAAGTTCAAAGGACAAAACCACCACCGTAACAGGTACAAGCATGTAAAATCTGAAGGTAATGCTACTCTATGCTAGAAGTCTAAACCTCAAAATGCACTCTCTCGAGGCACTCCTAAAAATGGAGAACATCGATATCTGTGCAGTAACTGAGACCTGGTTCAAGGCTCCAGAGAGCACCCCTGCAATACCAGGCTACAACTCTTAACACACTTTTCGGCCACCAAACCAGGACCGAAACACTAAAGGTGGAGGAGTGTCCATTTTCACTAAGGATATTCACAACACCAGGCTAGTTGCCTAACACAATGCATCTGAAATTCTCCAGGTGCAACTAACACTAGGTAAGACTGCAATCCAAATTGTAGCTTGATACAGATCCCCCACCATGGCCCAAGATTCTCACTATACTCTTCTAAACATACCGTAAAATATTAAGATACAAACAAACACCCTAATACTGGGTGATTTTAACTACCCTGCCATTAACTGGGAAAACTACTCATGTACCAACACCTTTGCCCAACAGTTCTTGGAATTCAAAAATTCCAGTGCCCTGGATCAACTAATCCTTAGTCCCACCAGGGGCTCCAGTATCTTAGACATGGTCATTACCAACATGGGAAATTGATGCTTCACACCTATGGTCATCCCTCATCTCCAAAGCCAATTTCATGCTACTCAAGTCAGAAATGACAAACTTCACGACACCCATGCAGACAGGAACTGAAAGTTCAACTGCTGAATCCTACACTAAGGCACTGGATGAGCACATCCACTCGTGCATGAATCGTGCCATCCCCAATAGAACCAAAATGCTCTCCTCCAAAAAAGGAAGCCAATCTGGTGGTCCCTTGCCATAAACAAACTTTACAACAAAAGGAAGAAACTGTTGCAGAAAAGAGGAAAATCCCAGGATGCAAAAAACTCCCTTACCAACCTCAATAAGAAGCTGAGATCCCTCATAAAATCCTCCAAAGTTAGTTACGAAAATAAAATTGCCAAAGATTCCAAAGACAACCACAACGCATTCTATAGCTATGTCAAGAATCTAAATGGCAATGCTCAGATCTGCTCTGAGTTACAACAGAATGGCATTAAATATACTGATCCCAAGGATATTTCCAATATCCTGGCAGATTGATTCAGTGCAAACTTTACCCCCCCCCCCCACCCTAAAGGCCCATCTCAATACCAAAAGATTGCCAAATTCCAGTAATAACGGACACACAGGTAATAAACACACTCTCCAAAGCTAAGAATACAGCATCCATGGGACCAGACGACAACCCAGGCTGTGTACTACATGAACTACAAAATGAACTGGCACCTCACCTAAGTGTCATGTTTAATCATATTCTCACCTCAGGCTTTGTGCACACTGAGTGGTGCACTACAGTTATCCCACTCCACAAGGGGGGATCCACCTTGGATCCTGGGAACTACTGCCCCATCAGTCTGATGAGCCTGATCTGCAAGGCCATGGAATGTATTATCATGGAACTTATAAACAAAGACATTGGCAACCTTCAAACACTGGACCCCACGCAGTTTGGGTTCGTGAAGGGCTGATCTTGTCTCCTGAACCTAATTGACTTATTCAAATCAGTCTCCAGAGCCATGGACAAGGGTAAGGTGATCCACACAGTCTATCTGGACCTCGCCAAGGCCTTTGACACCACCCCCCACTCTGGAATCATAGATAAACGTACTAAGCTGGGCATTAATCCCTACATCACATGATGGGTTGCCAACTGGCTAACAGAACCCACACTGTAAAAGTAGCTGACTCCAAATCCAGCTCCAGACAAGTGGAGTACCTCAGGGTTCATTCCTGGGACTGCTGTTGTTTGGCATCTACTTCTCTGAAGTACTGGCCATCACTAAGGGACTCTGGCTAACAAAATTTGCAGATGACTGCAAACTGGGAGCCATTATTGAATCCCCAAATGATGTGGATATTCTACAAAAGGGCCTTACAGAAACAGATGCTTGGTGCTAGAACCACGGGCTCAAGCTCAATAACAAGAAATGTATAGTTATTCCCTTTGGGAAAAAAACATGTACCCATGAATTACCACATAGGTGGCAGCACACTAAATACCAAAAGTGTGATAAGAGACTTAGGGACACAGGTGGACAGTGGTCTCACCTTCGATAACCACATCGCCACAACAGTCAGGAAATCCTTCTATGTGGCACACTTCATCACTAAGGGCTTTTCATCCACAAAAAAGGAGGTCATTGTCCCACCGTACTCATCCCTCATTAGACCCATTATGGAATATAATGCCCCGCTTGGTATGTACCTCTCAAGACATCTGCAACAACTGGAAAGGCCACAAAAATACCTCACTAAAAGAATCACAAGCCTAAAGCAGATGCCCTATGCTGACCATCTAAAAAAAAATCCACCTATACTCTGTCACATATCGTCTACTCAAAGGCGATCTCTGCTTAACATACAAGGCCATGTCAAACCCAGAACTGTTGGACATGCTACACTTAAAGAAATCCCAGTCCCTAAGAGACACACGCTCCAGGGATCTAAACCTTGTCATCACAATTAACAAAACATGCTGGAGGGATAGGTTCCTGACACAGAGACTTCCCAGACTCTGGAATAGACTGCCCATACATGTCAAGCAGAGCACCTCTTTGGCCCTCTTCAAAAGGAACCTTGATGATTGGATGGGAGATAGGAAATTCACCCTCCGGATCTCGTCAGTCACCCTACTAGACAGGGGTCCAGGGAAGTAAATACTGTGGGAAAAAATAGCCAGGAAATTGTTATGGCTAGGCTTGTATAGGCCCTAGGGCTGATAGCCTAGTACCAGCCTATGAACCTATGAGTTACAGACTTCATAGCCTTCAGAAAATGCTTCTAATTCAAAACCTGTTATTCTATTAACTTTCTAAGTTTACAAGAACAATACTCAAAATCTGTCCCTGATTTTGAGTCTTTATCCCCTATTACTTTTGGCTTCATCCAGAGTTTTTGCTTTAAGAGGTTGAGAGATATGCTGAGCAGTAATGTCAGTTTAATGCCTGGTGTTGACTTGAGCCTTGCTTGAAGTATATGAGTCTTTGGACTGCCTGTTAACTATCAATACCAGGCCAGCAAGAATGTACAGGTGTATAAGTGAACTTACATAACAGTAGATGTTTAAATTATCACTGCTGCAGTAGGCTGCTGTATGGGTTATATCCAGCGAAAGATATAACAGCGAGCTTCCAAAGCTTCAGGGCACCTTCCACCCACCCAAATCTGTCAAGCAGCTGGCAAAAAGGCAAGTTTGGACTAACAAAACTGTTAGGAAATGTTATGTAAAGTGTTGGCTTTCATCTAAGCAAAGCCAAAAACGTTAAATTGAAATTTTGCATATTTATAACTTATGCAACAGTACTTCTGCTGTATTTTAATTGTGTTTTTCTGTAGATTAGTATTGCATTTAGTATTGCAAAGTGCCAATGATTTTTCACTGTTCTTGCTGCTGAGTACTATTGACACAAATGTCCATATAATGTGATCACTGACCACCAATTGTTTGGCTGCTTTGTGTAGATGTGTTGACCACAGGCCTTTTACTTCTGCTTCCAACCTTGAAATTTGATACTTGATTACACAAAATTATGAGTTATTTGGTTGGAAATAATATAAATATTATGAATGTATGGCATATGTCAGTAATTATATTAATAACCCAAAACAGAAGATGATTACGTGGTACTTCATAGAGTTAAATGAAAGCTTAAATTATAAGGTCATAGGAGATTGCTAGGCTATCAACCCAGAGGTCATTTTAAGCCTAGCTGTTTCATCCCAATGTAATACGGTAGAAATGCTAGTCAATACCCAAGATTGCATTTAGTGATGACTTTCCATGTCCAGGAGGGTTGTGAGCTCTATCCCCTGTAAGAAGTTATGGTGCCCCATCCAGTCTTCCAGGTTCCTGTTGAACAGTGTCACAGAGGTGCTCTCTTTTGCATGAAGTGGTAGCCTGTTCCAAAGACGCAGCAGTCACTGGGAGATAAATTTGTCCTTCTAGCATGTCCTATTTGAATTTCAGGCTATATTTAGGTTGCAGTTATCTGCAAACTTGATCAGCCACAACCCCTTTGTTTTGACCTGAACTTCTGAGAAGTATATACCAAACAGTAGGAGGCCCAGCATTGACCTCTGTAACACCCCACTGGTAACAGGTCTGCTGGGTGATGTGGAGTCACCCACTTTGATAGTGTGTGTCTGGTTTATGAGCCAGTTGGCAACTCATCTTACAACAAAGGGGATTACATTCAGTTTGCTAAGTTTATCGGTAAGGCCTGAATGTGGGATTGTGTCGAAAGCCTTTGCCAGGTTGAGGTATGCTATGTGCACAGATTTGGCCTTGTCAGTGGCCTTGGTCACATTTTCAAAGAAATCTTCCAGATTTAACAGGCAGGATCTTCCCTTCACGAAGCCAGATTGGATAGAATCCAGGATTTGAAGGTCACCTATTTCTTTCTGAGGTCCATAAAGAGGGTCTGTAACTCCCCGGGTCTGTTGCTGAGGCACCTTTGTGAAGCTGAATAACTGTTACTGTTCTCCATTCTGCAGGAACAAAGCCTGTGGTTAGGCTATGATTGAAAAGGGTACTTATTGGTGATGCTAGTTTATGTTTTAGCCTGTTTAGAAGACACCCTGGGATGTCATCTGGTCCCATAGAGGCTGTGTTTTCTGCTTGGACAAGACTTTGAGGCCTGCTCTTCAGATATGTAGGTTGGGGGAAGTTTGGGGAAGATTTGTTGTAAGTTAGGAAGGGATAAGGGAGAGAAATTTTCACCAAACCTATCCGCTAGCATGTTTGCTATCCCTGTGGGTTTAGTTGGCCACTAGTTCTGCGCATGCTTGGTCCTACTCTTTAGGTTATGTATATAGCTGTAAAAGGCCTTATGGTTATCCTTGGCTTTACTTGCTACATTTCTCTCAAAGGAGCTCTTGGAGGATTTGACAAGTTGTCTTATTTGCCTGTTGAGGCTGAGGAGGGTGCTTTTCCATTATTGGGATCTTGCTTTGTTTTCTTGGACAGCAACTTTTTGCATTTATTGTAATTTTTGTTGATGTTGGATGTCCACCGTGGCAGCTTGTTTTTACTTGGAGCTCTGGCTTTGATTCTTTCTGGTACAGCCGAGTTTATAAGCTTATGCAAGTGATTGTACAGAGCTTTATTGTAAGCTTCAGTGTAGTTACCACTACCAGCTTGGGGTGAGGCTTGGAATGCATTTATACCTTCACCTAGGAGGGTATAGTTTGCCTTGGTGAAGTTTTTTAGTCTGATTTCACCTTTTGTGAGTTCTGGTGTTAGTGCTAGCTCGAAGGTGACTGATTTGTGGTCAGTTTCAACTAACTGTGCTGCAAAAGGTATCACTGTTATGAACAGTTTGTGTTTTACCATTTGGCAGGTACTCAAACTTGTTCGATAATAAAATATGCATATTAGCATTATTACCCTATTTCTGTATTTCTGTACATATCTCTGGCTTTAAGCACTTGGATGGATTGTGGTTCAAAATTTCACATACCCAGTTACCAGAGAGGTAGTGAATGGCTTCTTAGAGGAATGGGATATTTAGTAACACAAATTATGAGCTTTGGTTGGAAATATTCTGAATGTACAGCATATGTTAATATTATATTAATAATGGGAATCATAAGATGATTACATGGTACTCCGTGGTATTAAATGAAAGCCATAGATACATGGAACTCCATGGTATCAAATGAAAGCTTATACAATGCTGCAAAATATGTCACAGATACCAGATGTCTGTGTACCACCATTTTTCAGATATTTATACTTTCTCAGTAATAAAATATGCAAATTAGCACAATTACTGCATTTCTATTCAAACCTTTGGCATCGTACACTTGGGCAGGTTGTGATTCAGTATTTCCCATGCCAAGTCACCAGAGAACCCAGAGTGGCCTTAGATTAGTGGGGTACTTGTAAACACAAATTATAAGTTTTTTGGTGGAAATACTATAAATGTATGGTAAGTGTCAATAACTGTGTTAATAAATTCAACCATAAAGTAATTATTTGGTACTTCATGGTGTCAAATGAAAGCTTACATAATGTTGCAAACGTTTTCACTGATACAAGCTGTCTGCTACTACCATTCAGCAGATATTCAAACTTGTTCTGTAATAGGATATGCATATTAGCCTAATTATCATATTTCTGTACAGATCCCTGGCATTTTGCACTCAGAGAGATTGTGAATCAGTATTTCACATGCCCAGTCACCACATATGTCATGAATGGCTCCTCTGATGAGTGGGGTACTTCATAACACAATTTTTTTCCTGGAAATATTATGGGTGGATGGCATATGTTCATGATCACATTAATAATGTTAGCTATAGGGTGTTTATATAGCACTCCATTGTATCAACTGAAAGTATACACAGTGCCTAAAAACCTTTGCACTGATAGTTGGTGTCTAACCAGCACTTCATGGAAGACATTATTTATTTGTCCATCATGAATACTGTGATAATCTGAATATTTAATTGTGCAAAGATCTCAAAAACAGAATGCCATCTACAAATCAAGTTTGCAGCCAAATGAAGAGCACATCTGCCCAAACAAAAGTCACAGTGATAGTTGAGGACTGTCTACTAAGGGAAGCTAGGAACATGTCTTTTATGTATATGGTAGGAAAAAAGACAAAAATATTCATCCTGGCAAAAAAAAAAAAAAAAACACAAAAAGGGGGTGGGGGCTGGAATCACTACTGCAACACTGATTTACTCAAATATCCACTGTTATGGCACGTTATGGGTAGATTACCAGAGCTTAGAAATAAAGGGAGGAGGAAATAGGGTCAGAGTCCATGAACCTCTGGAAAATAGTCCTTGTAAAGCCACCCCAAACCTGGAAAAATAATGTAATTTGTAAACGTATGCACACAGGACCAAGTTGCTGCCTTTAGAATACTTCTACAATCCGACCTTTCCAAAACTCCACAGAGGAACCCAAAGACCTGGTAGAATAGGACCTGACCTTGCCTGGAAGTGACAGACAAGAAAAGCATGGAATAACCATTTACAAATCATCTGTTTTGACAGTGATTGTCCCTTTTCTTACAATTACTGGAAATAAACAATTGATCCACATTCCTGAAGATTTCAGTTCTGCCAATACAGTGTCTAAGTTGCATGCGGACCATCATTGTTTGATCTGGGAAATGAATTGCTTGACTCAAAATAAACTTTGAAACCACTTTAGGCATAAGTCAAGGATCTGTTCTCAAAGATGCCCTTTCCTTACAAAAAATTAGAAGGCTGACTCACCATAACCGCTTATAATTCAGATACCATTCTTGCAGAAATCAGTGCAATGAGCAATACTGTTTTCCAAATTAGGAACTTCAATGTAGCCTGATGAGCTGGGTCAAACTGAAAAAATGTAAGCTTCTCTAGAACAAAACTGAGATCCCAGGAAGGAGACACCTGTGTTTTAGGTGGCTGGATATGCAAACCCCCTTTCAAAAACTGTTTGATTTGAGACTGGGTAGAAAGGTGTGAATCTATAGGTAGAGAAAAAGAGTCACCTGAGCGATTAATCTTGATAAAAGTGTAAGAATGGCCAAAGGCTAATAATTCACAAAAATATTGTAGAACCAGAGGCATCCAGGTCTTAAAAGTATCCTGTTTTTTAGCTTGGCACCAACTAGAAAATCTTTTCCACTTACTATATATGATTTTTCTAGTAGTACCTGTTGCAAATCTTCAGAAAAGAGGTACCTAAAAGGTAGTAGAACTCTATCATCCAGGCAGTCATTTGAAGGAGTCTTAGGCTGGGTTGTATCAGACAACCCCTATCTTGTTTGAGTAAGTCCATTCTGTGTTGGGAACTTGTGGTAATTGTCCTTGGCTTTTTTCAAAAGGTGAGAGACAGTACCGTTGCAGAAGTCTTACTTACCTGTTATAGTAGATGTTCTTAGAACACACTGTGTTATTGGCATTTGGGTAGTAGTGCCCTGCTCCCCTCCTCTGCCAGTCTGCTTAAGCTGAGCCCTTGCCACTGTCTGTATGTGGGTGTGAGGGACCAATCACCTGGCAGTATAGGGACTGCTTTACAAAGCCACAGATGGCTTTCTAGGGTCCATCAGGAAGAGAAGATGGAAACACAAGCTTTGTGAATACCTGCTATTCCAAAGCCAAATAAACACACACACACAACAATAAAAGCTACAGAGCAGGTCCATGGTAACCCAAACAGCAAACTATGTACATATGTACATACAAAAAGGTGGATAGATGGTGGGTGGCTACTGCCAATAATGCAGTGTGTTCTATGAACATCTACTGTTACAGGTAAGTAGGACTTACACAACTGTACTATGTCCAACAAACACACTAGCTTACTGGCATTCAGGTTGATTCCCAAAGCTTAACCAACTTAGCAGGAGGAAGGATGAGGGTCCAGAAGCCCATGGAAAATAGTCCTAGTGAAGCCTGCTCTGAATCTAGCAAAGGCATCCAACTTGTAGTGCTTCACAAAGGTATGGACAGAGGGCCAAGTTACTGCTTGTAGAATACTTCTTGAAGTCCACTCCTTTCCAATATGCTACTGAGGAGGCAAAGGCCCTGATGGAATGTGCCTTTATCTTGTCTTGATTTGACTTGCCATGGTGGATGTAACAAAACACAAAAGCAGAGGACAACCAATGTGCAATGATTTGTTTAGAGACTGTATGACTCTTCTTTGCCCCTGTGTAGGAAATAAAAAGCTTTTCAACCTTCCAGAAGGGTTTCATTCTGACAAGGTAATACATGAACTGCCATTGGACTTTCAAGGTATGAAGTATCCTCTCTCTCTTATACTTAGGTTCTGAGAAGACCACAGGGAGGTTGACTGAGACTGAATTCTGAAACCAGACCACTTTCTGCATGAATAAGGGGTTAACGCAAAGCACAACCCTATCCCTGTGGGAAATCAGGTAAGGTATCAGGTAAGGTTGTCCCACCATGAGAGCTTGTAACTCAAAGGCTTGTCTTGCAGATAGTGCAATAAGCAAAACAGTTTTCCACGTTAAGAGTTTTGGATCAGTCTAAGCAGTAGATTCAAAAGGTGGTAAGGTCAATTTTCCATAACACAGTTGAGATCCCTTGAAGCAAGAATTGTCTCACATGCAATACTCTTTTTATGAACTGTTTTACCAAAAGAGGAGAAAGAGCAGTGTCCATTTGCAGACCAGCAGAGATTGATGCTAAATGCAGCTTAATGAATACATATGATAAACCATCATAAATTATCTCACACAAATATTTCAAGACCAGAGGGATTTTAACCTTGAGGGACCCTCTGTTCCCACTTATACACCACTTAGAAAACCTCATCTGTTTGTAAACATAAGATTTCTAGAAGGATTTCTGGCTTCCTGCTGCACATCCCCATGAAACAAGTACCTAAGTGCAGTCAAGATTGAATCATACAGGCTGCCAGTTTCATCTGTTTCAAACTGGGTTGCACTAGTCGCGCCTGAGACTATATGAGGAAGTCTGTGTAAATTGTCGCTGGCCAGTACCATTACAAGGGAAAACCAAAACTGATAAAACAACTGGAATTGAGATCTTTAGAAAAGTTTAGAAGCAAACTACTTAGGAAAAATGGGAAATTGTGGGAACAATACACAGACGGGAGCAATGAGGTTTAAAAGAAGTCAGGACTTAAATAAGCTATGTAATGTTTGACTGAAAATGATTGGCTAAATTATAAGTGATGTATAATGTTTGCAGCTGGGAGTATGTCAGTATGGTTTGTGATATAAAATGCTTACAACTAGGACTGCGCCTCTGTAGTTTGTATTCATTTATATAAATGTGTGATTGCTTATGTCGTAAGTGATGGTTTAATAAAGATGTTTCTTGTTTGAAGAAAGAGGTCAGGAACTGAATAATTTATGTAATGTTGCTTAGGTTATATGATATATAGCAATATAAAGCATAATGTTTGTTAATTTTAATTTGTTAATACAGTTTGATTACTTTTGTATAAATGTAAATTTGCCTATGTCACAAGTGATAATTCAATAAAGATGTTTTAAAAAAAAAGATTGCCTGGGCTAATAGGGGGTCACCACAATATTTTTTGGCATTTCTCTCTGTATCTTCAGAAGTATCTTGTGAATTACTGCAAAGGGATGAAACACATACAGGAACTTTCCCACCTATAGGAATGAGCATGTGTTTGTCCTCCAAGCATGGCTGCAAGAATGCCTGGAAAAGAATTTCTTTAGCTGCCTATTTTGACAGGAGACAAACAGATCAATTTGAGATGTTTTCCACACTTGGACTAGATCCTGAAATACCACTGCCTTGAGTTGACACTTGTGCGGGTCTTCCCAGAATCTGCTTAGTCTGTCTGCCACAATGTTTTCCTCTAATGGGAAGTATGATGCCTGACGAGTAAGAAAATACATTAAAGCCAGCTCCCAGGTAATCATTGCCAACTGGCAGAGGATATGAACTTGTACATCACTGTGGTTTTGTCTGTAACCACAAGAAAAAGACCCAGAATCCATAGGTGATGAAGCACTTTCAAGATATGGATCACCATCAAACTTTCCTTGATATTCATGTGCTTCCATGTATCCTTGGGACACCAACTGGCCTTCGCTTGCACTGCTATTCACACAGCTCCCCAAGTGAAGTTGGACAACTCTGTCTGGACAGAATGTGTCAGAACAGGTGGGAAAAAGTAAAGTCCTGGATTGATACTCAGCTGTGTTCCCCACAACTGTACATCTCATCTGATGAAAGGCAGTATTGGCACCTGGGATTCCAGGGAATGTAGGTAAAGAGTTTGATGATTTTGTACATATTATTGAATTTTCCTCATGGGGAGTTAAGTCAGTAGTATCATGAGATTCATGGATGCCATCAGTAATAGAATTTTTAGTAACTCTCTAGATAAGGTGAAGGTCTTCCTGGAGAATTTCCAAAACATCATCTAATAGGACAGGACCTTGTCCTCGGAAACAAGGCCATTCTTTTGTCAGCATTGATTAAGCACCCCAGAAAAATGAGTCTTTGTGAAGGCATAACTTCTGAAGATTCAACTTAAACCATAGCTGGGAGAGTAAGGTTGAGACCTTCTCTAGTGATTCCAAACACCTGGATGCAGACACTGCACATATCAGCAAGTTGTTCAAGTAAGGAAAAATGTGAATGCCAAGAGTCCAGCAGTGGTCCATTACTGGAACAAGGCATTTCATAAGCACTTGAAGTGCAGTGGATAGTCCAAAGGGTAATGCAGAGAACTGATAGTGTGAACCAGACACAACAAATCACAGATATTTCCTGAAGTGAAAAACAATGTGAACATGATGATAAGTATCCTTCAAGTCCATGGTCACCATGAAGCAGTGGTCCAGCAGAACAGGAAGCACTGTCTGCAGGGCTAGTGTCTTGAACTTAGGGACCTTGACAAAAATATTCAGAAAGGACATGTCCAATACTGGTCTCCACAACAGCTGTTTTTTGAGGACCAGGATAGAGATGGATATTTTTTCCACTGCCACCTGTAACATCTGCCAGCAATGTTGAGCACCTATTTATCAGAATCCACAGACAGCCAGGCCAGTTTGCTGACAGCTAACTTTCACAATGGAGAACCCAGAGGGGAACTTGGGAATGACAGGCACCAAGCCTTGGCATAGTCATAGGTTGGGAGGGTGGCTATAATTTTTTGAGAAAGGAATCCTTCTTGTTTGGTTTGAAGCAGTTCTCAACCTTTTGGTGGCTTGTTTTTGTTCAGCTGGGACTTCTGTTTGTTGGACCATTGAAAATAATCATGCTTACTGAAGGAAAACTTGGGAATGCAAAACATTTTAAACACTCCTTGCAGCAGTTCATCTCTGTCATCCCAGTTAAAGATCTGATTAGTTGCTGTGCCAAACAAATAATTAGCATTGAGTGGAGTATTCAAAATCTAATGTTTTTAACTCATCAGAAAAGTTTTGGTTGTGCAACCAAGCCCGCCTCCTTACTACAACCAGCATCACTGTATTGCTAGAAATAGTCTTGTCCCTCTCCAACTCGCAGTTTAAAGCATGTTTAGACACTTGAGAAACATGGAAAACAATCTTGTTTACATAGTCTTTCTGCTCTGCATGTAACGATGCAGCAAACTCATCTATATTACGCAAACACCTTAACATCTATACTGCGCATACATCTTAATGTCTGTACTGCACATACACCTTAACGTCTTTACTCCACATACACCTTAATGTCTATACTGCACATACACCTTAACACAAACTTCCACATAAAAAAGGGTAATTTAACATCTTAAAAGCTACTGTGCAGCTTCTTTCAATGAGATTCTAGCCACTTGCCTAGTTTATCTTGACAGATTGGGGTTTGATGAAGACCTAGTCTTTTTATTGGAGAAGGTCACAGGAAACACACAGTAAGGATCAACAGATAAAGGAGCTTGGAGACCAGGCATGGATGAGCACACCCTCAATTTTTTTAGCAATTTTTAGGAAGGCACTCATTCAGCAGAGAATTGTAAGCATTCTTAAAAAACATCTTCCAATGCTGGGACCAACGGAAGGAAAGTTGCCACATCCAGGACCTCATCCTCCAAAAGATGATATACTCTGCTGATCTCAGAGACAGATGAGGATTGCTACCAAATGAATACATCCTTAAATCTAGGCATCATTTGGGAAAAAGAAAATTTCTGTTTGAGTTTCTGAGCCTCTTTGTCCACGGGGGAAACTGACTGATCAGACTGTCTCTTCCAAAACTTCAATCCTTGTGTGGCTGAATGGAGGTAGGAGCACTGGCATTACTTCTAACCTGAGTTTGCACCCTGTAATAAATAGCCTGAATAATGGATCTAACCATAGCCACCAGTCCAGGTGAAAACCCAGTCAGAGACTATTGTCCTGCAATGTGGTGGGTCTTCTGTTTCATTTATGCATGTCCCATAGTAGTAGTGGCAGAATCCCCGTGGAGACATATCAACACTGGTAACAAATTCTGCACCCTTGACTTCCCCTTCAGCTAAAGAGTTTGGTTCTCTTGTACCTGAACCAAGCAGTGGCACAGCCTCAGAAGATGTGTCTGACCCTCATATGATGTATAATTGTGGTACTAACACCACACCAGGGAACCTGGAGGCAAATGAAGGTGCGCGGTCTAGTAGCCTGTCCAAGGCTACTGTGGAGTCACAAGCCATAGGGTATATTTCTCTGTTTATTTCTGTGTTTTTAGGTGCACAAGGCACTTTGTAAACACCCTTGGAACTGTAGATAGGCCAAATAAGTCAGAGAAATAAAAATGTGAACCAGGCATCTTTGAGAACTGGGATATGATGATAAAATATCATTTAAATCTAGAGTTACAAAAAATCTGAGAGATGGAATAAGGGGTGACAGAGAAAAGCATTTTGAACTTTGGGACTTGAATGAGAAGGTTTAGAAAAGAAATATCTAGAACTGGTCTCCAAGTTCCTTCTTTCCCTGGAACCAGAAATATTCTTGAAAAAATCCTTTCTTTGTTTGCTCTTGGGAAACTGGTAATTTGAACTCTATAGACAGTATTTGTTCTAGAACTGGAGGTTTAGTTTGAGGGATATGAAGGATTCCCCTGAAAAGTAGGACGGAATTCCCACTGTCAGTTGTATTTTTTCTGAATGATTCTCAGAACCCACTTGGCTGATGTTATGTGATGCCACTGAGGAAAATTAAGACTTTGGAAAAGATTTACTGTGTTCTCAGGGTGAGAAGGGGAAACACCTGAAGGGCATATAGTCAGTTCGGCTTTTTGGACTGTCTTGGTTCTGAGAGGTCCTTTCCTTCTTTTCAGGCGTCCTTACTATTGCTCTTTGTTGTTCTATTTGCCTGTGCTTTGCTGAGATTGTTTGTTTTGTTTCCTATAAATGGCTCCTGAACTGAAAGGAAAGTTCCTATTAAATATCGCAAAGGAGGGTTGCAAAATCTGCATGATTCCAATTTCCCCAAGTTTAACTACTCTCTTTCATCAAATATTTTAAGGACCTCAGCAGTAGAGGGACCAAACAGTACCTCTCTATCTAGAGGATATTGCAAGATATTAGCTTTCACACCCTCTGCTAAATTTTATGAATAACCAAGCAAATTTTCTCATTAGTGATCCAGCAGCAGCTGGATAGCATCAGCAGAGTTATAAGAACATGCTAAGGAGTATTTGGCTACGTGAGAAACAAACACTATTAAAGAAGTCAGAGATACTTTCGTCTCTGAATAAGGGAGGTTAGCAGTTAACATTCTCATATTTTCAATAGAAGCTAGCAAACATTTTGACATATGAGTATGACAATTGTTAATTCTGAAAGCTAAAGTAGAAGAATATTCTTTACTCCTAAATCTATCAAAAGATTTCCCATCTTTGTCAGAAAGGATATGGTTACCATTGGAATGGATCACTTTGCTAAATAAATAACTGCAAGGTCTAATTTGGGATTAGAGAATGGATTATATAAGGTGCTTCAGATCCAAAAATATCCATCAGACTTTTTAGGGACATGAGGTTGACTATCAGGCATGCTACAGGCTATCAGGAAGAAATCCTCTAATGCCGGTAAAACAGGATTAAGAGCTGCAGGCCAAGGAAAATCCAGCTGTAATTCATATTGTTTTTGCTGGATTAATGGAATTTCACTCTGTACCTACTGAAACAGTTCTTTCATTATGGCTAAAGTTTCAGAAAAATATAACTCTTCCAGGGACAATCTGATGAAAAATTTTCTTCAGACTCAGACATCCCTTCTTGTAGCATTGGCCCCAGAGAAATACAATCCCAATCTAATTCCTGTCCTCCTGACTGAGAATCAGTATGTGAAAGAGAAGGAAATCTTTTTTTAAACTCTATGAGAAATCAGAATGTAAAGAACTAAAGACCCTAAATAAGGCCCTGTCTATCCTATGTGAAACAGGAGTAGACATATACCTAAATTTCTGGTATCTTTTCTTAGGAGACCACATAAAAAACGACTGATCTAAAGATGAGGCTTTTCCCTGGCAATCAGTCACCTTAGTCAACTTTGTGGTAAAACATTGTCTGTTCCCTTCTCCGAGACTCACAGCAATGGTTCACCCTTGCCCAAGGGGGACACCCCAATAGCCCCAGAGTGTGTACTTAAGTCTCGGTCCTTAGCAGCCTCTTGAAGAGCAACAGCAGTGGGATGTAGAGAATCTGATGAGCAGTTCAAGGTACCTGATTTGGCCACAACAGACTCACTCATCAGCAGCTGAGGCAGTGAGTAACCTAACCTGACCACCGAAGACTCATGTAAAACATTTTTCCTCTTGCAGATGGGGAAGGGAAGATCAAAAGAGCCAGATGCCAACTAGATGCTCTAGACAAGAAATGTGTCTGAAAAGCAGGTAACAGAACATTGGATAGTCAGTGAACCACCTGGCAGGAATTTTACTGTTTTGAGGTAAAAATTTAAATAACAACCCTCAAAACCACAAGTCTAAGCCCCTATCTCACATTTTTCAGAAAAAAATATATAAGAAGTTTATACAAAAGGTGATTTTAAAACAGTTTTTCCCAAACAGGTGCACCTGATTAAAGACAAACAGACAAACATTAAAAACAAAATTCCTATGTTAAACATAAACTTTACCAAGGAAAAATTAAACTTTTCCTTAGAAATGTTGGTAAATTGAAAGGTTTTCCTAAAAGGAATACTTATCTCCCCAACACCAATGGATGAAGTGCTTACTTGAGGTCTGTAATGAGATTGTACTTCAATGTCAAGAAAGTTCTGAAGGTCTGGTGCCCTAACCACTGATTTTATAAAGCTCTCTTCGAGTCCTTCAGCGTTTAGGTTGCAGGTCAGATGCCTTAAAGCTTTGGATGCTGTCTGGTTGTCATACCAGTAGCAAGTTGTCTTGTGCATTCAAATGAGACACTGAGGCACAGGATGGGGTCAAGTCATTTATTGTACATGAACACATCAGGAGCTGTAACTGGAACATATACTTTGAACTTCATATGCTTACTGACTGATTCATTACATCTAACACATTTGCATGTGTATCTCCATTCAAGCTAGCACTCACACTGACTGACTATAAAAAAGTGGCACTGATCTCGCACGTGCTCAGTAACTTTATATGAACATGCTCTCTGACTACAGTGGCTGACTAGGTTTGATATACACACTGATATACATCTTCCCTCTTTAATTTTGTTTGACATGCAACAAAAGGAGAACAAAGACATTTTGCGAGATAGACAATATGTCACCATTTTAATAAACAAACCTGAGTTAAAGTCCAACTTGCTGTGTATTTTGGATTCGGTCTGGAAATTCTATCTGATCTGGTAACATAGAAACTTTGACTAGGTTTAGCAATAGGGACAGTATCTGGGGATTCTTTCACAACTGGAACATCAGGGATTACATCAAAATGATTTGAAGGAAGCACGCTGTCCTTTTGAATTTGAATAGGTGTTGAGTCACTCTCTGAATTGCAGTTGTCAGCACAGGCAATCTGCTGCATCACTGGTTCAGAGACAGGTAACACGTCTTCAATTCTGTCTGAAATCCATTCCTTCTGATTGTATGATGTATGATCTCAGTTCCTCACAAATGTTCTTCATGATTCCCACTCGGTCAGATCCTTTAGATGTTTGCATTCTCACAACTTCTTCTTGTAGTAATGGTCTAAGGAATTTACTGATCTTATCATAGTACAACTTTTGTAACTGACATTTTCTCAAAAGTTTAGCCTAGACCACTCTGTTGTTCTTTACATTTGGTATAAACAATTGTTTACTGATTGGTAGAGTTGTTCTAGTCTGTCTGGACATTAATATCTGAGCAGGGGAACCAAACAAGTTGTCTCAAGGAATGTTTCTGAGATTGAGTAAGTTAAGGAAACCATTGATGCCATCTATTTTTGATTTCTCCAACAAACGTTTTGCACTCTGAACTGCAAGTTCAGCTAACCCATTGGAATGTGAATACTCAGGACTACTGGTAATATGAACAAAGTCCCAAGATTCAGAAAATCTCTTAAACTCCTGACTTGTAAACCATGCACCATTGTCAGATGTGACTTTGTGCAGACTACCATGGGCAGAAAAATGTCTCTTCAATTTTGTAATGACTGTGCTGGACATCGAGTTAAGAAGTAGGTCAATTTCAAACCAAATTCAGTAAGAGTCTCTTAACAAGTAATACTGACCATTCCATTTGAAAATATCTGTAGCAACCATCGACCATGGAAATTCAGGAATTTGGTGTAGCTGAAGTGGTTCTTTTTATTGAAGTGGTTTGGTGCTGTTGCAAACTGAAAATGCTAGAATTTTTTTCTCTAAATCTTTGGACATAGAAGGCCAAAATACAATGCATTTTGTCCTTCTTTTGGTTGAATTAGTATCTGGGTGATCATGATGCAAAATTTTGATATATTCCTGTTGTAATGCTTTATGAAGTACCACTTTTGGATCTTTCATGATGAAACCATCTTCCATCATGAACTCATCTCTGTAAGTAAAATACTGCTGAACATCAAGTGGTAAACTAGTTTTTCATGGTGGCCATCCTTAGCTGATAATGTTTTTCAGCTTCTGGAGAATTGGGTATGAAGCTGTGTGATTTCTTAGTTCATCAAGCTTTGATGACAAAAAATTTCTTAATTCCATGACGTCAAAGTCTGCTGTTTCATCTTCATGTGGTTCTGTCATTTGTCTGGATGCACATGACAAAGCATCAGCAAGGTACAAGTATTTGCCCTTTTTGTAAACAATATTGAAATTGTACTTTTGTAGTTTTAACATCATGCACTGCAATTGTGCTGGGGTGGTATGCATTGGCTTTTTCACAATTGTCACTAGTGATTGGTGATTAGTCTCTATTTGGATAGGTCTGCCATAAATATAATCATTGAACTTCGAACATGCAACACTACTGCCAAAATTCTTTTTCTATTTGTGCATAATGCATCTCTATTTGAGTTAAAGTTCTTGATACATAGGCTACTGGTATGCCTTCTTGAAGACATGCTGCACCAAGGCTGTACTTGAAGCATCACAAGAAAGAGTTACAGGTTTGAGAACATTATAGTATCTCAGTGTGGGTGGACTGGCAATTTTCTTCTTCAAGAATATCATATGCTCTTTGCTGTTGTTCCAACCAGTACCAGTGTACATTTTTATGTGACATCTCACATAATGGTGCAGAAAGCTGACTCAAGTCTGGGATGAACTTTCCTAAATAGTTGACCATACCTAGAAAACTTTGTAAAGTTGTGACATTCTCTGGAACTGGTATTTCAAGAACTGCTGCTTGCTTAGATGGATCTGGTTGTTAGCCAGAACTGGTAAACAAATGTCCCACATAAGTAACTTCTTTCAGTTTAAATTAACATTTCTGAGGAGTCAGTTTAAGATTCACTTCATATGCATAGTCTAGAACTTTACTGAGATTGGTATCGTGTTCATTGTCACCATTGCACCTGACAATAATGTCATCTACTATAATAGCAAATGGATAACCAGAAAAAAATTTCCACCATATCACATTGAAAGATTTCACTGGCAGAATTGATTCCAAATAGCATTCTCAAAACTCTGTATCTACTAAATGGTGTACTGAATGTAGTTAACAATGAAGATTTGCGAACCAGTGAAATTTGTCAAAAGGAACTCTTTGCATCCAAGACAGAAAAAACAGTGGAATTTGGTATGAGAGCGGCTACCTCTTCTACTGTACACATCAGATTTTGAGGATGCTGAAGTGCTTTGTTTAAGTCTCTTGTAATAATACATATTTGAATATCGTTTTGAGCTTTTCTTATGAGCTATGACCATAGAGGATACACATTCAATTAGTTCTTCTGCTGGAGTAAGGACACCTAAATTTACTATTTTGTCTAGTTCTGCTTTTACTTTACTCTGCATTGCTACTGGGATCTTTGTGCTGGTCTGATAACTGGACTTACTTCCTGGTTTAACTTTGTAGTATATATGACTGGAAGTATACCAAGCACGTCTTTGAAAATATCAGCATATTCACTAAAAATACTCCATGTAAAACTATAGCTGTTGTTCATAATTGTATGGTGAACCTCTTTATTAAATGAAATCAGTCTCATTCTCAGAATGTCTTTGAGGTCTAACAGTGACTGCATCTGTCTTTTGACTATGTTAACTGCAGGTCATAGCTGTTTCCAGCAGAATGGCATAAAAGAACTATTGTGCCATCAGTAGAATATCTTCACCACATAAGCAACTAGCTTTGCACACTTTGTTGAATCAAGGTTCTCGCTAGCTTTTACTTTAGCAAACATTTGTGCTGATATAATATTGCACTTGGATCAAGTATCTACTTTAAGCTCTTCGGGTTTCCCATTAATTAGTACAGCACAAAATATATCACTCTTTGCTGACAACTGATAGTCTATTGCATTAACTGTTTCATTGATCACAGAGACACCATCAGCATAGAAAGTTTGCTCACAACCCTTAGAGTTTGCTACAGACTCTATCTGATGTACTTGCCTATTTAGATACTCTCTTGTAACATAACAATTTGGACTTGCAAAGCCTTTTGAAATTATTTCGCTTTTTACATTTGTAACATTGCTGACCAAAAGGTAAACACTTTTCCCATTTAGGTTCATGGCTGCCTCCACAATTGCAACAGTTAACAAAGAGGTTGAGTATGGAACTACCTCTCAGTTTATATTTCTTTTTCATCTTAACTTTCTGCTCCTGACATTGTGTAACAGATATGGCAAACACACTTTTCTCATTCGTAAGCATACCTGTATGCTTTTCTGTAAGCTCATGTATTTGACAAATCTCAATGGCTTCACTCAATGTTAATTCACTATTTCAAAGTAGAATCTTTCTCAGTGCATCATTACTAACACCACATACAAGACAGTCTTTTATCAACTCAGCTCTTAGTTCACCAAATCTGCACATTTTTGCTTTATTTCTTAAGTCGGTAATGTATGCTGCAATAGTTTCACCAGGCTTTTGATTTCTTGTGTAAAATGTGTGCCTTTCCATTGTAATATTCATTTAAGGGTTATATATTTCTCCAAATTTACCTTTTAAGCACTCAGGGTCTTCCCACATTTCAGCCTGTATCACAATACAATGGTTTTCCCTCTCCCTTGCACACACAGATGAACATTCTCACTCAATGGCCTCTGAGGCAGCTGAGTTAAGAAGTATAAATGCTCTTGTATGTGCGTCTTTATCAGAAAATGCAGCCTGTATGAAAATATCATATTCTTGCTCAAACACTCACCAATTCTCAGCAATATTATCATCAAACACCAGTTGCTCGGGTCTGTGAAGTCCCTCTGGCATAACAACAAATTTCTTTTAAACATAAGCATAGACCTGGTCCTTGTAATTATGCACAACAGTCTCTCCGAAAATGCTTTATTTTAATACTGCAGATACCTTGAACACTCTGGACACTTCAAAATGTCTTAGCTACTGCAAAAAAGTCATACATTGCAAAAAAAGTTCAGACATTCTAGTCTTTTTGAACATTTTAAACACTTCAGAGATTATTTCAAACAATTTAATCATTATGTCACTTTTTTTGGACATTTCAAATAACTCAGTAATTATTTTGAACACTTTGAATGATATGTCACATGTTTGCTGACTGAAAAATAGTTTAAAATGAATTTAAGTACCTTCAAATAACCTCTGACCTGTTTGCAAGTTTGATCCTGTATATTGCTTCATTTTTAACTGCATGCCTCATGGTTTGCAAGGTGCTTCTACTTTGGATCCCACATCAGATACCATGTCATATGTATTGCATAATTGTAAAACAAACAATAGACCTGGGAAGGCGTACAATAAAGCTCACAGACAGTCGGAAAAGGATTTGCTGATAAAGCCCACTGGGTGAAAATGTTTACACTTGCGTTTGGACCCTGAGTTTTTAGCATTTGCATGTATTTTGACTGAACTGAATTTAGCAACGTAGTGGATAACCAATTAAACATACTTTTTACTGTTCATGCTTCCAGCCCACATCTGATGAAGTTTTACAAACGAAAACATAATTCAGAACGTTAATGCAGAGCTTTGTTTTTGTGCTTTGGTTGTGATGTTAAAGGAAGAGAATTTGACTGTCTGCGAGCTTTATTGTACGGCTTCCCAGGTCTATTGTTTGTTTTACAAGTAATCTTTGTGGACCTAGTGCAATATTCTTTGGCTGTATTGCATATTCAAATGAGACACTGAGTCATGGGATGGGTTCAAGTCATTTACTGTACATAAACACATCAGGAGGTGTAAATGAAACATATACTTCGGACTTCATATGCTTACTGACTGACTCATTACTTCTAACACACTCGCATGTGCATCTCTATTCAAGCTAGCACTCACACTGACTGACTATACAAAATGGCACTGATCTCGCTCATGCTCTCTGACTACAGTACCTGACTGGGTTCAATATGCACACTGATCTACAGTACCCTTGGTAGGATGGGTTCAATATACAGACTGATCTACAGTCCCCTTGGCAGGACACAATCCATCTAGCTTAGGCTACTGTAAGATGATTTAATAATGAACATATAATAGTAGCTGAAAGCTTAACCCTAAGACTGAGATGATGTTTGTACTTGTCACCATTTATTATTTTTACTCTCTGTGCCTCTCTTCCCTTATTTTTCATTTGGAAAACTGGCAGGAGTTTGTTTCCAGTGCGCAATAGTTAAAGATAAGACATTATGTGAACAAATGATATTCTAACTTGCCTATGTGTAGGTGTCATGTGAGTGTGTGCATATATTTGCACTAGATATGGGTGGTGTTAATCAATGACCATTTAAGCAAATTCCAACTTAAGTGAACTTCACTGAATAAACAGGACAAAACTAATGACATGGGAATTGCCTCCATGGCATAGAGGGATAAAGCACTGACTATGTCTGGGCCAGCAGCATTTGATTAGCAGTTCTAGCACTGGAGGAACCAATGCAATGACAGAGAAGAATCAAGGGACTGTGCCCATTCATGCTTGTTCAGGGAGGTAGTGCGGACATGTTGTCGAAGTCTAAGGCTGCTTTGCTGCTGCTGGTGATACCAGGCAACACAGTTAAGCTCATAATGGACTGATGCGACAGATGAGACCCAGGAAAGGTAATATATCACCCAGAGGTGATCTCATTTCATGTTCCTGAGGATGAGGCCTCAGACAAGCATGTCATCATGGAAGAGGGATGATCACCTCATAATGTCCCACTGCAAGTCCTCACTCACAAAGAAGCTGGCACATCAAGAGTTAGGGTCATATACAGAAATACCCTATAGCTCATGGTATGATGACCCCACACCCAGTCAACCTGAACATTGTCCTTCGTCAGAGGGGCATTAATGAGATGATTAAATGGCTAGTGTGAAAACTATTGGTCACTGAGGATGGGCCTAAATTAAGCAAGTAAGTAAATACATGGCTGTTGTGTGAGGAGGCCACTTATGCAAAATGACTTTAAAGAACATTTTGACATGAGATTGCATTCAAAAATGAGTGTCAATGGGCAGACATGCAGAAAAGGATGATAAATGAACCTTAATAAGGGAATAAGAAAGGCCATGGTATAGTAACTTACACCAACAATGGAGAACAAGAAAACAACCAGCCCTGGATGGGTGATGGTAATGTTGTTGGCTCCAACTTGAAAACTGTTTCCATTAGCTGATATTTAATTCATAGTAGCAGGCTTTCTTGCATCTGTAAGTACCTGCTGCACATCCTCAGTAAACAGGGGCCTAAAAGGAACTGAGACACTGTCACTCAGGCACTCAAAGTTGATTTATGTCAGGGTGTATCAAACACCCTTGTTCTTGTGTGAGAAGATCCAGTCTGTGAGGAAGCTTGTGGTAATTGCCCCTGACGATTTCCAAAAGAAGGGAGAACCACATTCCTCTCTGCCAGAAGGCAGTCACCACACTGAATAAGGGGGATTCCTTTTAAATCTTCAGAAGTATTCTGGATATTAGTGGAAAGGATGGAAAAGCATACAGGAACATTCCTGTCAAGGAAAAGAAAAGGCATCTGTCTTCCAGGCCTTCTTATATGGAGTCCTGGAACAGAATCCTACCAGGTGATTGTTCATAGAGGAGGCAAAGATATCTACTTTAGGAACTTGCAATAAATGGATCAAATCTTGGAAGACCACTTGATCTAGTTTGCATTCTTGAGAGTCTGCCCTCATCCTGCTCAACTTGTCTGCCACACTTTTGCTGTGTCAGAATGTAGGATGCCTGTAGAGTGAGATTGTACTGTCAAGCTATATTGCAAGTTAATATGGCTAGTCTGCAAAGGTGTACGACCTGGTTCCCTCTTGCTTGTTGATGTACCACATGACTTTTGCATGGTCTGGAACCACTTGAAGAAGTCCATGGGACCAAAGATGGTTCAGAGATTTGAGTACCTTGATCAGGGCAAGTATCTTCTTGATATTTATGTGCTTGAGTCTGTCCTTGGTGTCCCACACCCCTTGCAGTTTTATCCCTCCTAAAACTGCTCCCCAAGCAAAGTCCAAAGTTTCAGTTGTGACTGACTAATTTGAAGCAGGGAGGTAGAAGAGAAGACCTGGATTTATGGGTATCTGTTGTTTGCACCAAATGATTTCTTTTCTGTCAGAACTCAATAATGTGATTTGAAAAGATAATGTATTGATGCTGGCACCAAAGAGACTTCAGATACCATTGTATCTTATGCGGCATCTTGTCAGGGGTATCATGAGAATGATAGATGTCATGAGACCCAAAAACCTGAGGTATTCCTTTATAGTGACCTAAGTCTGTGTGGAAAACCTTAGAAAGAGATTTTTATAAAGATCTATTTTTTTCTGTGGAAGAAAGGATCTTTCAACTAAGATGTCTAGTTGACATCCCAGAGGCACAATCCTGTGTGAAGGAGTTACAAAAGGTTTTTAAATGTTCTCTTAGAATCCCAGCTTTTGTAAGATAGATCTCACCCAAGACAGAGAGGTTCCTCCACTCTGAAAAAGACTCTTAAAAGATAAGCAAATTGTCCAAATATGGCGAAATGTGGATACCTTGTAGGCTGCACTGAGCCATAACTGCAGCAAGACACTTTGAGAACACTCTTGGTGCAGTGGCTAGTCCAGAGGGTAAGGCAGAGAACTGATAATGTGATCCAGGCACACAAACCCTTAAGAAATGTCTGAAGCATGTTATGAAGAACTGGTGGAAATAAGAGTCTGGTCTGGAGGATAAAGAATGACTCCCTAGAAGGGAGGAACTTCCTCCTACTGCCATCTATAAATGATGAATCATTTCCAAAACCCATTTGTCTGAAGCTGTGTGTTGCCAAAGAGGAATACGGAGATTCAGACTTTCTGGCAAAACAGGAGGCCAGGTCGGAGGGGTTCACAAGGTCTCTTGAGCAGTCATTCAGACTTGTTAAACTGTCCTTGGTTTTGAGAGGTTCAAGACTTCTTTTTTGTAATCCTGTTGCTATTTCTTCCAAAACATCCATTTACCTATATTTGATTGAACATTAACATATGAGCCTGACAATTCAAAATTCTGAAAATCAAAGTTGCAGAAGTATACAATTTTTTTCCCATACCTATCAATAATTTCCTATCCTTATCAGAAAGAGAAGGATTGGCATTAACTAAGTGCTTTGTAACAGTGGAATCAACTAAAGCTACAGTTGCTAGGCCAGGTTTGGTAATAGTGTATACAAATGTAAAAGTCTGAGGAACTTTATACATGCTATCTACCTTTTGGGGACAGATGGCTGACTATCAGAAAAAATAATTGCAGGCACTAACAGACATCCTCTAAAGCAGACAGAACAGGAGGAATGGGTGTAGATTCTGGAAAATCCTTCTGAAATAAATCATAGTATTTTCTGAGGGACTAAGAAACCTCAGTGTACTCTCACTGAAAACGCTGGCACATTCTGGCAAAAGAAACCCCAACAGGGAGAATCAGAAATCTGCTAGAAAAAAACTATATCCATCCCTGCATTTTCTTGTTCAGATTCAAAATCCCTAATCTCTTCAGGAAAAGAGGAATCACACTTTCTTTTACCAGAAACTGCTTTTAAGAAGGATCAGTAGCATGAATGAAACCCTGACCCAGGCCTACTAAACTACTCCAATCCTAAGAAAATTGAGGAGTTGTAGATACGTTTGTTTTTCTGTTTTTTTTTTGACAGGAAAAATGGAGCCAGCCATGCTGCTAATGGCAGCAGCAGCTTCCACGGGGATGGGCACAGCAGTCTGACACAACAGGGAAACCATCCCTGTTCCCTCTTCTAGAACTAAGAAGAGTGGATCTCCCTTGCCCACTAAGGGAATCCCAATAGCCGCAGAGTACTTGGCTAATCCCTGGTACATAGTGGCTGTAGGTGCTATACCAGAGGGATTCAGGGTGAAAGGTGAGTGGTCTGTGGTCTGAGGTACAACAAATGGCACAGCAGAGTCACTCACCTGTGGCTGAGATAAACTGACAGCCTGCTGTGCTGACAAAGGCTGTTCACTTTTTTTTTTTTGACTGGAAGAAGGACCAACAGTGGGACTGGTAGTCTGTTCCATGGTCAAGCCATAAATGATGCCTCCTTCCCAAGAAAGACAAACAGCAATTGCCAGTAAACACTGCCAGTCCACAAAAGTTATGTTTTTGACAGAAAAACACATAAAAAAACTTTAAAACTATCTGTCATCCATGCAAATGTAAAATAAAGACAATTTCTCCACAGAAAACATGTTTTCAGTTACTTTGCAAAAAAATGAGCACTCCATTTAAAAATACATTACAATCTTGAAACAGTCTGTTAAAACACAACAGTCCTAGCTTTAAAATAACTTTCCTTCTAGATGAAAGTAATAAAACATCAACAAAATGAAGAACATGGAAGTTTTTTTTCCCCCAAGGAGAATTTATATGCCCAGTAAAGGGAAGCACAAGCTGACTGTCAATCCTTGAAAGCCTTAGAGGAGAGTACTCTTCAGTGGTAGTAATGCTCTGAGAAGCCTCACGCCTAAACTTGTCTTTTAGTCAGCTCATCTCAAGCTGCCTGTGAGTTTGGAAGCATGGAAGGTGCCCTGAAGCTTTGAAAGCTGGCCAGCTGTTTTATCCTTCTCAGGATATAATACATATAGCTATTTCTGCTGCAGCAATCAATTTGATGGACATTTAAGAGTGATCTTGGTTGGCATGCTGTGATGTCAGGAGGTATTCCTGGCACAACTAGCTGAAATTATGACTACAGCAAGCCAGCCAGCAAAATCCCAAGTTACTATGCTAGAGCCTAGGGTTGCAGGCATATGATACAGTATGACAATGCAGCACTGTACTGGGTCAGAAATGCCAATGCAGGTGGACTCTCAGGACAGGGTTTGGGGTAATGTATTCCCAGATATGCTCATCCCTATTCCTCTCAAGCAACATTTCTCAAGGGGCACTTGAAAAGCTAGCTTGAGTCTTCAGAGGGGGGGTTACAATAAGACGTACTGCAGAGCTAGCTGGAATTTTCTAAATAATTATATGTCATTTGTGAATATCAAACTGATTTATACAAGATGCTTGTGTTACAAATATATCAGAACTGTACGATATGTATATATCAGTTTGATTTGTACAGATATTTGTGTTGAAAGGGTATTTGTAAAGTGCTTGTGTTTGAAATGTATCCCCAGTGTGCCCTACTGGAGAGAACTAGTATAACTGTTTAAATGTACAGTATATGTTTTAACAGTGGAAAATGGAAGGTTAACCTAAGTCCAGCAAGCTTTAAAATATGTCTGAAATTAAATCAATGTATGGGCTAGGCCATAAAGATGCTATCTCACAGGTTTCAATGGAGCCAGCGACACAAAGACTGTACAAGGAAGCTTTCTGTATTGTCTTTGAGGTGAACTAATTACTACTCTGGAAGCATGGATGTATGAAATTGCTTTATGATTTCCAGCACCTGCCACAGATCTGAGCAAAAGCCCTTGTATGTGTATTTTTACAGGTAGGAGCTAAATCCTGCCAGCTTCCATCAACCGGGGTTTGCATGGGAACTAGAAGATAAATGACCAGAAGTAATGCCATTCTGCAAGCTATCCCAGAAGTAATATTTTAGATATTATTTTGAAAGGTCTCTTAGTGAGACAGAACATTCTGTATTTTGTCTTGCGCTTGACAAAAAGAAGGACCATTCACCACATGATCTGCCTTGTTCTATTAAGTAAGCATGGAATAATAATTCACTTAGATTCAGTCAGGAATATAATGAAGTTTAGTTTAGATATTGTTGTTCTGTATCTGTCTGAGCCTGTCCTTCAATGTTATTTTAATTATTTCCTGTGATTTGAACTCTGATGTCACTGTGAATATATAGTTAGTATTTTCTTATTCTTTTATTATTTATTATTAAATATATTTAAACCGTTCATTATAGCTGATCTTTGTAGAGATATTTAATTTGGAGAGTATTTGCATATTTATTTGGTGACACTGTGTAGGCCACTCCTAATAGCTTTGCTCTTGCTCAAACTACCATTTGTATTAATATTAATTTTACTCAGTGTATTGGGTACCCTTGGAAGAGCCTTAAGGTTGCTGGCAGAAGTGTCTGGTGGCAGTCATAACTACCTTATAGTCTGGGCAGACGAAGGTATAGCTAGTAAACCTGTGCCAGCCTTTCCCAGGTGTGTGTGTGTGTGTGTGTGTGTGTCTGTATATGTGTGTGTGTGTACATCAAATCTCAGATTGTGTGTATCAGCTACTTGGGCAGGGACACAAAGCACTGGTTGGACAGAGAGGGTGCTGGAGGTCTTGGCTTGGACACTCAGCTGAGATCTCAATTCTATAGCTGTGCCAGTGGAGCATCTTATTGGGGATCTGGAGAAAGAGGGAAAAACCAGCCACAGCTGGACTGAGGTCTCTGTGTGATCTTAAGGGAAATTGCACTTGATGCAGAGAGCTGCATCTGAAGATTCTGTGTGTGTACCTGTTATCCTCTCAGTGAACATCCCCCCACTCTTGTCAGTGGTGAAGATTAAGGCTCCTTGATTACTGGCCCAGAGGTGACATATGCTGTCACTACAGGCTTTCAAAAGATCACATTATTTCCATCTAAGATTATCTTCATGATAAAGCTCTTATTATCATCTTTAGACTTGGCAACAATGACATGCACACATATTTCTCACTATGCCATTTACTAAAATGCACCTTATCATGGGCTTTCAGATGGTGTCCTTGGTCCCTATAGTGAAAGCACAAGTCATTGTCGGGATTTTGAATAGCACCTCATGGCTGAATCATATTATTCTTGCATAAGGCAGGATGCAGTGTTCAGATCTGTAGATGGTATGCTTTTGCATGTAGCTGAATTATTTTCAAGCACTATTAGTACAATGATTTACTTTCTGTTACCTTTTTGTCAAAGTTCTTTTAATTAAACTTCATAAGTAAAGACACATTTCTTAACCAGAAAATGTAAATTGGTATAAACATACCAAATACAAAAATAAACAGCAAAACGAAACTGTATACATGATTTATATTTATATAAAATTTGTGGAAGTAATGTCATTCTTTGAAGGTTGAGTAAATGCTCTTTGGGGATTGGATCAAGAAGAAACCAGAAAGGCAACAAATACAGTATAAATACCACACAAATCTGCCAAAAAATGTAACATTACAAACAATTCACAAGCAGAAAATAAAGCAAATGTGTTCACTGCAGCTACCTTTGTGCCTTTATAAAGAATGTCATTGTGTGGTGATTAAATTTGTGCCCCAGCTATTAAAGGAATGTAGATTTTTTTATGGTCTATAGGGATGGTAAATAGGTGGGGATGCTTTGTAGACATGAGAATTGGGGATATTTGCATTATGATTATTTGAAGGAAGCAAGGGGACACAATACTTGTAGTAAAGTAAAACGTATGACTCTAGCCTCTTGGAACAAGAAGAACCAACATTGCATTAAGTTGCTGTTTAGTGAGCGGTAGCATGGCAGATGTTTAAGCAATTTTTATTATGGCATGTGGAATTTGTGTCATATTTAATTGATCTTATTCTATTTGGGCATTAAAATACCTGTTTGGAATGATGAATTTGCTAATTAGGTCTAATATTTATTTGTCTATTTTCAAACTATTAATAGATACTGTGAATTTTCCTTAGGCTTTGTTTAAGTCACTGTGTAGTCTTCATTAAAATATTATAACACAGAAATATGATGGGGAATATATGCTAAATGCAATTTTAATAATTAGATAGGAATATTTATATGTATTATTCTCAAGACATTTAAAACACTGTTTGGAAGTTTTCTAATCATGACAGCATTCTGAAAGCAATTGTATATATTCTCCAGAGACATGAACCCCTACAATGCTTAACTGCATCAAGTATAATACCGATCTCTCTGCCAAAGTGTCAGGTTGGGAGCCATTGTGCAATATCTGAATGGAATGTTTGTGACTGAAAGGAAGGCATGGGGCTAGTGAATCATAAAATCTTTCTCAGCTCAGTCATTAGATTAATTAGATGGAATGCCAAGGTCTAATATTCAAGTCCTTTTGGAAGAGATACTTTTCTTTTTAAGTTACCTTTATAATATGAATTTAAAAAACACTTTCCCATTTTATACGGTTGGGCTTCTCTCTCTCTTCTTATTAATGGCTTCAAATATCCCTTAAATATTTACCTAATACAGTTATATGCTAGGAGATTTAATAGTAATAAAACCTAAGTTACCTTGGTTTGCTTTTTGATTATCAAACCATAGTGTACTTATTGATGGCAAGTTTGCAAGTTACTTTATATTTCAACAGAATATTGTTCAGCTTTTCTAAATATTATAAAGTAGTTTTGTAAAAGCTAAAAGGAGATCACAATGACAATGGACAAAACAGTTTACTATTGTTTGTGCGAACAACATTCTATTGGCTGCAATGTGCCGAAAAACAGAATGTCGAATGCACAAGCACTTTTGCACCAGATAGTCGACTCTACTTATGCAAATTCACAAATGCATTCACATAAGTGGAAATCAACTATCTGCATGGAGATCACAGTACAGTGGGGAGTGGAAATTCATCCACATCCCCACTGTAGTACGATCTCAGAGTTAGAATATATAAGTAGAGGGGGTGTGGGGGGCTTTGGGGTGCAGGGGTGCTTGTCCCCCTGCAGAAATGTGATAGCTGTATAGGAGTTTGATTTACATCAGCTCCTATACAGCTATCATGTGGTGGTTTCGACAACAATGTCGAGTCAAATGCGTCGAGCATTTGGTTCGACATTGTGAAAGGTATTTTTTTTACTTTCGGTATTACCATTAATTTATTTGAACGGAAATATTTTTTCCATTCGAATAAACAATAGTAAACCGGACAAAACCTGTAGAAAAAGATTATTTTCTATTATAGTTTTTATGTCTTGCCTATATTCACTGCTGATGAATTTCCCTATTTAGAAAATATGAGAGTAAAGGATTCAGTCAGACATTATTTCTTTCAACCTCCCCACATTAGTTTGTGTGTGAACAGAATAAAACGCCCCCTGTCTGTAGTCTGAGGTGACCTGACAACAAACACATCACAGCATATGCACACTTTTATCCTACTACCCCTCTTTCTCCCCTTATTGCAAAAGGAACTTGGAGCTTGTGGACTTGCTATGCAATTTTTAGTGTTTTAACATATTAAATATCTAGTATGAGTAACACGAAATCTTGTAAATTAGATTAAAAATGCAAAAAAGGAAAACTGATCACAACATAACATAACTATAAGATGTGATCAGCCGCAGCAGAAGGTGTGGATTAGAAGAGAGATGGGTGAGGTGTAAAGAATATGAGATAACAGTACCATGTATGGAATAGTGACATAGGCATATCAAACATGTATGTGGATCTGTGGTCAAATTCCACTACTCTGTTAATGAAGTGGAATTTGAATGCTGATTTTATGTTGGGGGGTACAAAGCCTTATACTTAGGCCATGTAAGGGAGTCTATTGTTTGCAGTCCTCACTTGAAAAGTCAGCTCCCTCTTGGGGAGAGTGAAGATCTTCCTTCTGCAGCCAGTGAGTATTATCACCAAATAAACATTTACTCACAAACAGTTGCTGCACATCTGTAGTGCTCCCAATATACAGTATGAAGAAACTAAGTATGTTACAGTGTAGATAGGTGGTTGTAATGAGAGTCACATGGAGGGCATGCTGGAACAAACTACCTATCTATATCAAATAAAGCTCCTCATTAGCACTCTCCAAGAAAAATCTTGATGATTGGATAGGAAATAGGAAATTCACCCAGGGGATCACCTCTGTGGCTCTGCTCGATAGGGGCACAGGAAAATAATTTTCTTGGGTGGCAAAAGCCAGGGTACATTTATGGCTAGGCTTATATAGGCCCTAGGGCCGATAGCCTAGTACCTGCCTATGAACCTGTAAGTGTCATTCATAGGCAATGAAAGAGAAGATAATGGAAGAACTGAGGGCTCAAGTGATAGCCAGAGTAGGACAAGGCAATGGGCAGCACAAAATTACAAATGATAAAACAAAGTAGAAAGACGCAAACCAATGCAGCAAAAAGCAAACTAGTAAATAAAAAGGCTGCTAAGACAATGTCAATGCTTGGTAGTGCTTTAACCTAATATAAATAATACACAGTCCACTGGGAATTGTAATTTATTCTAAACTTAAAATTAGGTTAAGTGCAATTGTCTACTTTTTTTATTGTAGACTTCTTCGGAACCAAAGTCAAAAGAAGCAGTCCAGGAGATGGCTGAAGGAGTATAGGATAGTAAAGTATCAGAAATGCTTCAGGCCCAGTGTAAAATAAGTGGAAAAGGCAGAGATCATGGACTGCAAGAATACCTCTCAACCTGCAGACACTGAAAACAGGAAGAAAGGCCCTTGAAAAGATGGTTCATCCAGCCAAAAATCCGAACATGTAATTATTATAAAATTTGAATACCAAATAGAATATAACTCTTCAAACTTCCAATTGGAATATGGGATATTACTCAGAAACACACTTTTAAAAAACAGGGATTGACAAAAATGATAGAAAAAATATAAGCACATTATCAAATAGACAGTGTAAAGTCTATAGACTTTAATGAGCTGTATAGCAAAATTCTACAATACTAGGTCATTTATTTTTGTTTCAGAAAAAGGGAGAAACCAGATGTATGCTCTTTAGGTTAGCGATGGTGCTAGTATATTGGTCCTGCAGTGTGGTTTTGTGTGTGCTAGACAACTTCAAAAATTACATGTGTTAAGGGTGATTCAGAAAACTGTGTTAAGGGGAAAAATCAAGCCTGAACATAGAGACATCCTGTATTTGGGTAAATCAGGCTTGAAAATTGGGATGTTCCTCCAAAATAGGAGAATTTGAGAGGTCTGTCTACAAGAATGACAAAGAGGGGTCTAGAGCAGAAAAATAGTGTAGGATGGTAAGACAAAGTACTGTAGAGCACTGCAGAGTTGTAATATGAAAAGTATATATAGTTATAATAGGAAGGTACACTTACCATAACAGTAGACGTTGGAATTCCTTACTGCTGCAGTAGCCTTCAGCTATTTGGGCTGTATCCTGCAAGGGCTACAACAACCAGCCAGTCTTCATAAAGCTCTGGCTCCCTCCCCCATCTACATTCTGACTGCTGACTGGACAAGTCACTGAAGGAAAATTAGTAATCAGGGTGTTGATAACATCAGAACTTTCTAGACCAAAACAAAGGATAAAGTGTTCTTGGCCTGAAACCCGCCAAAATATAAACATATAACTTTTTACCCCAACAACTAACTATATACAGAAGAATGGGGATGGGGGAAGGGTGTGACTACTACAACAGTGATGAATGCAAACAAAGTACAATTGTGTAAGCAACCTTACTATAACAGTAGATGTTTGTTGCTACAGTAGCATAAGCTATATGAGTGATATCCTGCTAAGGATATAACAGCCAGCCAGCTTCTAAAGCTTCAGGGCATCGTCTATGGGCCCAAATCATTAGACAGCTCAAGGTGAGCTGATGAAAAACAGTTTTGGGTACCAATCCTTTCAGAGATCATGCCAACTGAGACAGGGAGGCTAAGACCTGAGCAGACATTCCTAGGAACAGAAAACGACAAATGTCATCCACCTGGCATAAAAAACACACCAGAAACCAAGGGGGATGGAGGAACGTGATCACACGACCATCAACAGTTATGGTAAGTTTACTCGCACAATGTGCTGTGTTCATACTATTGATCACTGCTGCAGTAGCCTAAGCTATATGGGTAGATTACCATAGCGTAAAACATCTGGTAAGGGGAAAAGTCAAGGATCCCCCTGGAGAATGGTACTAGCAAAGCCTGTCCTAGACATGGAGAAGCTTGCAGTGCTTTGTAAAAGTATGTACAGAGGACCAAGTTGCAGTTCTAGAATACTTAGAGAGTTCAGCCTTTTCCAAAGAGTCATAGAAGAAGCCAAGACTCTGGCAGAGTGTGCCTTGACCCCATCTGGAATAAATTTGTAGTAGTAGGAATAAAAATGGGAAGGACCATTAAGTACTATTTGGAAATAGTCTGCTTTGACACAAGTTGCCCCTTCATACCTTCACAAGAAATGAACAACCGATCAGAAGTTCTGAAAGATTTTGTTCTGTCAAGAAAGTACCTGAGTTGTCTATGGGCATCCAAGGTATGAAGTATCCTTTCTCCCCTCATTTTTGGGTTTAAGGAAGAACACTGAGAGAGAGATAGTTTGGCTTAAAGTAAACTCATATACCGCATTAGGCAAAAAAGATTGATTAGTTCCCATAGAAACCCTTTTTCTGTGGAAGATAAGGATGACCAACATAAGAGCTCACAGCTCGGATGTTCTTCTTGGAGAGGACAGAGCAATTGGTAAAACTGTTTTCCGTGTTAAGAACCTCAAGTCAGCCAGGTTAGCTATTTCAAATGGAACAAGTATTAGCTTCTCTAACATACAATTAAGATCCTAAGGAGAGCCACACATTTTCTTGGAGGCCTCTTATGCAAAACCCCTTTCAAGAACATTTTGACATGTGACTGCAGTGAAAGAGGAAGATCTATGGACAGTCATGCTGAAATGTCTGATACCTGAACCTTAATATAGAAATAAGAAAGACCATAGGACAGCAGCTTACATAAATTTTGTAAAACAAAGAACTAGCCCTGAATGGGTGCTGGTTTTGGTGAAAACCTTTTCAATTAATGGACAGAGGACCAAGTTACTGCCTCTAGAATACTTCTTTGGATCCACTCCTTTCCAATACACCACTGAAAAAGAAAAGGCCCTGATGGAATGTGCCTTTACCTTGTTTAGATTTCCCTTGCCATGGTGGGTGTAACAAAAAAACAATACCAGAGGAAAGCCAATGTGTGATTATTTGCTTAGGGGCAGGTTGGCCCTTCCTACCCCTGTGTAGGAAATAAAAAGGCTTTCAGCCTTCTGACGAGTTTTGTTTTGTCATTATAGTACCTGAGTTGTCTGTGCACTTCCAAGGTATGAAGTTTCCTCTCTCCCTTTTCCTCAGGTTCTGGGAAGAACACAGGGATGTGGATAGACTGACTGAGAATGAATTCTGATATCACTTTTGGCATGAAAGAGGGATTAGTGCATAACATAATCCAATCCCTGTGGAAAACAAGGTAGGGTTGTACCACCATGAGTGCCTGCAGCTCAGAAACTCACCTTTCAGATGTCAGAGAAATAAATAAAACAGTTTTCCCCATTAAAAGCTTTAGATCAGCCTGAGTGGCAGGTTTGAAGGTTGGTAATGTCAATTTTTCAAGGCTGTAGCTGAGATGCCACAAAGGAGAAATTTGCTTGTGAGGGAGTCTTGTATGCAATGCTCATTTTATGAACTGTTTTTCCAAAAGAGAGGAAGAAAAGGTGACTACACTGGCAGAGAAGTAGAAATGGCTGCTAAGGGCAGCTTAATATATGCATATGATACATAATCCCGAAGTAACTGATACAATTATTTCAAGACTAGGAGGATCTTAACCTCAAGGGACCCTCTGTTCTTGTTTTGTCATCACTTCGAAAACCTCATCCGTTTGTCGACCTAAGATAGTCTAGTAGCAGGTTTTCCAGCATCAAAGAAAGAAAAGAGAATAGCGCTTTAAACCCAACCAATAAACATCCAGAATAAAGCACCTGGGAACCAGCAGAACGAAGCCACCAACGCCGCGTAGAAAGGAGCAAACAAATCTGTTTTATTTAACGTTGTCCTGGATGCACTAGGACAAAAACATGGTGCCTTTGCTACATTAAATAAAACAGATTTTTTTGCTCCTTTCTAAGCTGTGTTGGTGGCTTCATTCTGCTGGTTCCCAGGTGCTTTATTTTGGAGGTTTTCCAGCATCCTTTAACACCTGCTCCACATCTTCATAAAACAAATATCTAAACAGTCAGGACTGAATCATTCACTCTGTCAGTTGTAGTTGTACCAAAGTTGGGTGCATCAGTTGCCCCTGAGACTGTGCGAGCAAATCACGAGTGTGAGGAAGTATGTGATAGTTGCCATTGGCTGATACCATTAGAAGGGGGAACCATGATTGGCTGGGCCAATAGGAGGTCACTTCTATGGTCTTTGACATTTCTTTCTGAATCTTTGAAGTATCCTGTGAATCAGCATAAAGGGTAGAAACGTGTACAGGAACATTCCTGTCTAAGGCAATGAGAATACATCTGTTCCCCAAGCATGACTGCAAGTATGTCTGGAACAGAAGTTCTCCATCTGTCTGTTTTGAAAGGAGGCAAACAGATCTGTTTGAGGTTTTCCCCACATCTGAACTAGATCCTGAAACACCACTGCCTTAAGCTGTTAATTGTGTGGATCTGCCCAGGATCTACTTTGCCTGCACAACATTTTGGTCTGACAGGATGTATTACACCTGAAGAGTCAAAGAATGCTCTAAAGCTAGCTCCCAGGCCATGATTGCCAATGGGTATAGACGGAATCACATTGTATCCCCTTGTTAGATAAGGTACCACATGACTGTGATGTTGTCCATAACCACAAGAAGAGGACTTGGAGTCCAGAGGTGTTGAAGGACTTTCAACACATGGATCACTATGAACATTTATTTGATATTCATGTGCTTCCATGCATCCTTGGGCATTCAAGTGGATTACGCTTGCACTGTCATAGATACAGCTCTCCAAACCAAGTCAAATGAATCTGTCTGGGCAGTTTGTGTTGGAACATTTGGGATGAAGGGAATACCTGGGTTGATATTCAGCTGTGCTATCCACCACTATAATTCTCCTCTGAAGAAGGGCACACTGACAACTGGTATTCCAGGGAATGTAGGTATAGGATCCAACAATTTTCTATGTACCAGTGAATTTTCCTTATGTGGAGATGGGCTAGTGGTATCATGAGAATCGTGGATGCTATCAGTCCAAGAATTTGTAGGAAATCTCTTGCTGAGATGTACCTCAGAGAGAATTTCTGAAACACTGACTGATAGAACAGGGCCTTATCCCTAGGGAGAAAGGACATTCTTTTGTCAGTTTTGATTATGCACTCCAGGAAAACAAGTCTTTATGAAGGCATCAGCATGACTTCTGAAGGCTCAACTTGAATCCTAGCTAGGAGAGTACAGTTCCTTCCCTAGCAATTCTAAACACCTGGATATAGACTCTGCACAGATCAGCAAGTCATCCAAGTAAGAAAAAATGTGAATGCCAAGAGTCTGTCGGTGAGCCACTACCAGAGATAGACAGCTAGTAAACACTCACTGTGAAGAGGATAGCCCAAAGGCAATGCAGAGAACTGATAATACGAACCAAACACAACAAATCTCAAGCGTCTCCTGAAATAACGAACCATGGGGATGTAATGATATGCTTTCTTCAAGTCCAGGGTCAGCATAAAACAGTGTTCCAGCAGAAAAGGAAGCACTGACTGCAGGGTGAGCATTTTTGACCTGTGACCTGGGGACCTTGATAAATGTATTCAGAAGGATAGACCTAACACCAGTCTCCATAACCATTCTTTTTTGGGGAATAACAAGAGCCAGGGGCTAAGTCATGGCATAGTCAAAGGTTGGAAGGGGAGGGTCATCCTTTTTGAGAAAATAACCATTCTTGTTAGGTTTGGCAGAATTCTCGTTATGCCATTTCCTTTTGGTGTCTTGGTTTTTGTTTAGTTGGGACTTCTGCTTGTAGACCACTAAAAATGATCCTGCTTATTGGGGGGAAACTTGGGATTATAGAACATTTAAGATACTCCTTGTATCATTTTTTCCTCTGTAGTCCCAATGGATTATGATCTAATTAGCTGTTGAAGTAAACACCCAATCAGAATCAAGTGGAACATTCATAATTTAATTTTTAACTCATTTAAAAAGTTTTGTCTGCACAACCAAACATACCTACTTACCACCGCCATTGTTGCTGCTTTTCTAGACACAGTATTGGCCTCCTCCAAAGCACTCTTTAAAGCATGTTTAAACACTTGAGAAACATTGGAAATAATCTCTGTCACATACAGTAGTCGCTCTCCTCAATAGGTAAAGATGCAACAAACTCTTCTAAACTGTACATATACCCCTCAATACAAACTACCACTTAGAACACTGGTAGTTAAACATTTGAAAGCTACCATGCTGGACTATGCCAGCGTCTTTCCAAGAGATTCTATCCACTTACCTAGTTTATCTTGTGGGACTAAGTTTGATGAAGACATAGTCTTTTTATTGGTAAGGTTAGTAGGGAAACAGACCAGGGTCCACAGACAAGGGGCCATGAGGGCCAGGCATGGCTTAGTAGGGCCTATATTAGAACATCGAAGTTTCAGAACTCCGAATGTTCTAATATCGAACCCAATTCAGCGAACGCTGACAACATCGAACATTCAGAACAGCAAATTTTTTCCTAGGGAAAATATTTGCTGTTCCGAAACGCATACACACAAATAAAGCACACCAAACAAACAGCAATTCACACACATACACCTAATATCTTACGCCTAACCCTACACTAAACTGTACATACACCACACTCACCTCACACATGCCCTAACCCTAACTCACCTACCCCACCCTAACCCTCACGTCCACACAATCATACACTTACCTGAACCTGATCCATAACATTCCACCACAGCACTGAAAATAGTGAAGCGACAGAAACAGACAACCAGATTCTTTCCCTGGGAAAAAAAATTGGTTTTCTGCAGCTTCACTATTTTCAGCGTTCACTGAATAGGATTCGATATTAGAAGATTCAAAGTTCTGAAACTTCGATGTTCTAATATAAACCCGGCTTAGCACACCCTGTATTTCTTAAACACCTTTTAGGCAGGGGCTCATTCATCAGAGTTGAACTGCAGGCTTTCCTAAAGACATCCTCCAGTGCTGGGATTAATGGAGGGAAAGTCATCTTGTTTGGGGACAAACCCCTTCCAAAAATCATATCTTCTGCTGATCGTGGGGGCAGCTGATAATTGCTCCCAACTGAATACATCCCTAAATCCGAAAAGAATTTAGGAAAAAAAGGATATTTGTTTGGGTTTCTGAACCTATTTGTCCTCAAAGGAAACTGATTGGTCAGGGTCTGACACTTCTGAAACTTCACATTCTGGATCCCCCCAAAAAATCAGGACCTGGGGTGGTTAAATGGAATTGGAGCACTGGCATTATTCACAACCTGGTTTTGCACCCCATAATCAATGGTCTGAATAATGGATCTAGCCATAGTCACCAGCTCAGGTGAAAACTCAGTTGGAGACTGTTGCCCTGTATTGTGCTAGGTCTTTTGTCTCTTTTTTTACATACACTGCACTAGTGGGAGAATCCCCACGGGGAGGTGTATCCATAGGTTCATAGGAGGCTACTAGGTTAATGGCCCTAGAGCCCTTGCAAACCTAGCCATGTTTATCCTAAGTGGCCCCAATTGTCCTTGGTTAGTTGAGCAACATTCATAGAGAGAGTTTCTGAGGTCAATACCGACTGTCCTTGTCTATGAAGGACATGGGCACCACTCCTGGAGTGAATTTGTGGTCACCCATCCATTTATCTAGGTTGTGTTTGAATTGAGTGAGGGTGGAGCTCTGTTTCACATGAACTGGGAGTTTATTCCAGAAGAGTGGCAGTCTGTGGGAGATGTACCTATCTCTCCAGCATGTCTGTTCATGTTATTAGGATAAGATCCCTAGAGTGAGTGACTCTTATCCCATTTGATTGGTGAATGTGCAGCGTTTTTGTTGTGGCGGAGTCAGAGACTGCCTCTCAGGCAGGCACAGGTTGCCTCTTAGCAGCCTATAGGATACAGTGTACAGAGACAGGCCTTTCAGTCTTTCCACGTAAGTCTTGGTTTGGAGGCCCAGCATTTTCATGGTGAGAAATCTCTGGGGTCTCTCCAGTTGATGCAGGTGTCTGATGAAGTACATGCAAAAGGGAGCATTGTACTCAATTACTGGTCTGATGAGGGTCAAGTACAGTGGGGTTATAACATGCCTAGACATGGCTGAGATACCTTTAGTTATGGGATGTGCTACATAGAAGGGTTTCTTCACCAATGTGGAAACTTGGTGGTCGAAGTTCAGATTTCTATCAATCTGTGTACCCAGGCCTCATACCACTGGGTCTGAGCTTATGGGTGTGCTGTCAATAATGTAATTAGCAGGAAATTCAGCTTTTCCAAAGGGAATAATAATGCATTTTTTTTGCTTTTAGCTTTTTATCTGTGGCTTTGGCATCAGTCTGTCTGTCTGTGTTAGCCCTTCTGCAGTATGTTAACGTCATTAGGGGGCTCGATGATTGTGCCCAATTTGCAATCATCAGCAAACTTGGTCAGCCACAGGCCATCTGCATTTGCTCGGACATCTGATAAATAAAATCTAAACAGTAAAGGGCCCAGTACAAATCCCTGTGGTAGCCACTGGTGACAGGCTACTATTAGAAGTGGAGTCACCAACTTTAACAGTATGTGTGCGGTTAAAGAGCCAATTGGCTATCCATCTAGTGAAGTACTGTTAATTCCCAGTTGCGAGAGTTCCTCTGTAACATCAGAGTGGGGGACTGTGTCAAATGCATTGGCTAGGTCAAGGTAGGCAGTATGCACTCTTTTCATCATCCAGAGCATTGGTGAGTTTCTCAAAGAAGTCAATCAGGTTTTACAAGCATGATCTACCTTAACAAATATAAACTGGGTTGGGTCTAGAGTTTGAAGATCACCTATGTCTTTGCTGATTAGGTCCATAATTATTCCTTCCATGGCCTTGCAGATGAGGCTAGTTAGGCTTATGGGTCTATAGTTCCAGGGTGGGTTGATGGTCCTTCTTTGTGCAGGGGGATTACTGTTGCTGTTCTCCATTCCACTGGAACATAACCAGTTCTCAGGCTGTGGTTAAAGAGAAACCAAGTGGGTCCACTAGGTCCTATTTTAGAATGTTTAGTAGGCAACCTAGGATGTTATCTGGTCCCATTGAAGCCATGCCTTGGAGAGAGCAAATATGACATGTTCTCTGGAGATAATAGGTTGAGGAACAGTAGCAGGTATGCTTTGGGGTATGACTGGTGAGGACGGGGGTGAAGTTTGCGCCAAATCTATCAGCAAGCAGGTTGACAATTTCCTCTGGTATAGTATGAGTGGTACCATCCATTACCAGTTCAGCACATAGTTGGGCATTCCCTTTCAAATTCCAGATGCAATTAAAGAATGCCTTGTGATTATCCTTAGTTAGAGATGCCCTGTTAGCTTTGTAATCAGCTTTGCAGGACTTGACAAGATTTCTGATTTGTTTGTTTAAGCTGTGGAGTGAATTCTTCCTCTGCCTAGTCAGTTCCCTCTTCTTCTTAGACATCATTTTCTTCCTCTTGTTATATAACCTGTTTATACTTGAAGTCTACCAGGGTGGCTTGTTTTTTCAGAAGGACCTGAAAGACAATTAACATTCTTTCGTTTTAATTTCTCCAAAGTGTTTTTGTTTTCTAATATCATGATGAGAATGGACCCCATTCCTAAGACAGGGTGTTTATTTACATGTGCTATCTGAGTAAAAAAAAAAAAAATATATATATATATATATATACAACTTGAGTGAAATGAATAACTGTATAAAATATGCAGTTATGCAGTCTTTTAGCTGCTCATTGCTGGATGAGTCCTAGACAGCCACAACTTGTGTGCACACATGAATCAATACAATTATTTTAAAATCAAAACTACCTTTAACTATACTTAGATATGCAGATGACTCAGGTCTCATCTGCTCATCTGACAGCTCACTACAACTACAATACATGACATAAATTGCTTTCAAGTCAGTCGACCTGTGTCTATATAAAACTAACTTTCACTTAATCCCAAAAAGATTGAACTACCACTATTTTTCCATCTTTTTTCCATTTTTCACTATCTCTCAAATTACCCTCTGCCCTCTCAAGACAAAAACCTGCTTGAAATCTATAAACCAAAAAAAAAAAAAAAAAAAAAAAACTATGGGGCACTTGCACTGCATATCCAAACTATGGAACTATATTACAAATTCACTCATGGCTATGCCCATCTACTTCACCTGTATGATTAATATTAACAAAATATTTACATTTTTACTAACCTAATCTCTCATTATACTGCCTATACATTTCAACACCTGGCCTCTTCCCACTCTTATGGTAGACTTGTATCTTTTATTTTTATTATCTAGCATGGTAGATTATACGTCTAATAATTTAGTATATACTGAGTGTCATATTCAATTGTCATTTTTTTATTTGTTTTTATTTTTACATCACTAGTGTCTCCTCATGCTTGCTGTATCCAATATATTCTACTATCAAACTGTATGTATATATTTTTTATTACACTTGTACTAGTGTTTTATTTGATGTTAGAGAATGGGCAACCTGTAAATTACCACTCTGACTGGAGAATGAATATTCTCCAGCAGGGTGTTAATCTACAGTTATTGCCTGCTGAAAAATGAGTCTCCTGCTTAATGGAAGTGTATTAAGCTGCCATGAAGCTTGGACTGTTAGAAAGCTAATGGTCGCCATTATTTCTCACTAACTAAGCAACGCTTTTGCTGTTTAACTAGTATATAAAAAAAGTAGACAAGTCTGTGTGTGTGTGTGTGTGTGTGTGTGTGTGTGTGTGTGTGTGTGTGTGTGTGTGTGTGTGTGTCTCTATGTCTGTATTTGTGTGTATGTGCATGAAAGTGAAAGTGAGGTTGACTGAGTCATAATTTTACAGGTGTAAAATTAAAGAAATCTTAAAAAGAAAATAAGAAAAGTCTGTGTGTATATGTATGTTTATGTTTCTGTCTGAGTGTGTAACTGCATGTGTACATGCAAGTGGAAGTGTGTTTGTGTGACTGAGAGAGTGAGATTGATCTAACAGTGGCAGCAGAAGTTAACAAGTATTTGAAGTTACTAAACAGGAAATGACATCATGACCATCAAATTGAAAAAATAACAAATGTAATTTTCTACAAAAATGAAGTATTGTCATAATGATAACAAAAAAAAAAAAAATATATATATATATATATATATATATATATATATATATATATATATATATACACACAAATGAATGTATATACACATATATACACATACATATGTATAAATGCAAAAAGGGATAACATTCCCTTTCTTGATGTCTTCCTTAGTATAGATACAGTTAATAACACATTGAAAAGTCAAATATATAGGAAAGAGGTTTTTGCGAGCCAGTATTTACACAAGGACAGTCTACATCCTACACATATGAAAAAAGGAGTAGTGAAGGGCCAAATAATTCATTTGAGTAGGCTCACCACTGATGATGATGTATTTCGAAGTGAAGTAGGATTTTTAAGGTCACTATTCTTATATAGAGGTTACGCATTAGACTGGATTCAAAAAACAGAGAAAGAGGTCATTTTTTTAAGGAAGGGGGTTGCTAAACCGATTCTTCTTTCTAGTCAGATAGGTTTAAGTTCTGGTTCCAAAGTTTCAGAGAATACCAGTAGTTACCACCTAGCTTTCCCTTTACCGATTGTTGATGAAATGTGGTTCATTAGGGACATCATCGTTAACAATTGGAAAATTATATTAGGAAATAAAGATTTGGTTGGTACTTTAGGGATGAAACCCACTTTCACTTACAAAAGAGTCAAAAATTAAAATCTTTGCTGGAGATAGATCATTATAGGTATCAGGACATGACAAGAGCAGCCAGTATTAAGAGGGGTACTTATGCATGCAATAACTGTAGGCAGTGTAGATTCATTAGTAACAGTACCAGTGTATTCATAAAATCTTTTAATTACACCATTTGGTCTAAGAGTTATTACAATTGTAATTCCGATTATGTTGTTTACATCGCCGATTGTGTTTCATGTGAACATTATTACATAGGAAAAACCAAAAGGCTTCTAAAAAGAAGAATATACGAGCACAATTTGGCTATTAAAAACAAAGATCAGTTTAATTCTTTGGCCAAACATTCTTTAACATGTAGAGATTTTAAGAAATTTCAATTTTCAGTTTTGGAAAAAATCAACACTAGTGAATTTGGAGGAGATTTAAACAATGTCTTAGAATGCAAGGAGACATTGTGGCAACTTTTGTTGGGGGCTGATAGGTTGCCTGGCCTCAATGGCTACATTAATTTAAAATGTTTTTTGAAATATAGATAGGTGTTTAAGACCACATGCATGTGATCCATGTGTGTTTTGTGTGAGGTGTACATGTGTGTACACATACATGTTCATATCACTCTGATTCCCTTCAGAGATATGATATGATTTACATCATTCGTACATATACATATTTTTTGGTTTATACATATATTACATTTTATATATATCATATTATATTATATACATTTTGGTGTGTGTATTTGTGTGTATATATCATCATTATTTTTATATTGTCATATTTTTTATGATATTTACACATATTTTTTTATATGTGTATTTTACATTTTCATAGCGACCGTTTGGTTTTATGTTTATGTGTGTGGGTGTGCGTGCGTGTGTGTGTTTGTGTCTGTGTGTGTGATGTGTGTGTGTGTGTGTGTGTGTGTCTGTGCGTGTGATGTGTGTGTGTGTGTGTGTGTGTGTGTGTGTGTGTGTGTGTGTGTGTGTGTGTGTGTGTGGGGGTTCATGTTTGTGTGCGTGTGTGCGTGTGATGTGTCCGTGTGTGTGTGTGTGTGTGTGTGTGTGTGTGTGTGTGTGTGTGTGTGTGTGTGTGTGTTTGGGGGCACATGTTTATATGTCCATTTGTTTGTGTGTGTGTGTGTGTGTGTGTGTGTGTGTGTGTGTGTGTGTGACGCATGTGATTGTTGTGTCTATGTGGGAGAGGTCTTTGGATATGCATTTCATATGCTCAAGTTGATTATTATGCCATCTTTTTGCATTTATACATATGTATGTGTATATATGTGTATATATATATATATATATATATATATATATATATATATATATATTTTTTTTTTTAATTTTATTTTGTTATCATTATGACAATACTTAATTTTTGTAGAAAATTACATTTGTTATTTTTTCAATTTGATGGTCATGATGTCATTTACTGTTTAGTAAGTTATTTAAGGAACTGGAAATCATTTGAAAATGTTTCTGAGGAAGTTCACATATTAAACAGTGGATGAAAGCGCTAAATATTTGGCTTTTGGTTTACTTGTTTTTTTTGCCAGCAGGTCTGCAGTTAATTTTTTCGTTTTGTTTGGTTGTTAACAAGTATTTGCATACATTTCAACCTCTTAGCTTACGAAATCTGGATAAAGCCTAAAATAATGGAAGAACAAAGGCTCAAAAATAGGAACAGATTATAAATATTGTTCTTATAAAATCAGAAAATTGTTTGAATAAGAGGATTTGTGTTAGCATGCATTTTCTGAAGGAAATAAAGACTGAAACTCAAATGTATGTCATTATTTAGTGACTTCAGCCCCCAGTGATTGGCAACAAACCACAAATTTTAGAAGCAGAGGACCAAAAATGTTTACGAGGAATCAATTTTATTGACTTTAATGTATATTAAAATTATGTCATGAACAGGAAGCTGGAAACATTAGAAATCCACTTTATTAATCAAATATAAGTGCTTTCGTCCTGGTTTAAATTAATCAGGAACTTCATCAGATACCATTGTGGTTTCTTGTTAGATTTGGATATTGGACTTTAATGTATATTGTCCACTAGACATTACGCAAAACTTTACAGAGACAGCGATGGACTTGCTGGCTTTTCATGAAACTGTATTAGCATATCTGAGGGAGTGTAATACAGTGACAAGCTCTGCAGATGGCTGTGGTGGGTCAGGTGCCTAGTCAGAGCAGAGATATGTAGCGCTTATATCGGGGTCATGGGACTGAGGGATAAATCTGCAATAGTCTGTGGGGCTCCTTATTATAACAATTATTCAAATAGCTATAAATTGAACTGCAGGACTGTCAAATTCATATTTCACCACAGCATGCATATTTGGTAGCAAGAGTTAATAAGTACCCCATAGTGATTTTGGATCATGCCATGCTGAAGTGCCATTTGCAGGCTCTTGTGCCCTTAATTTGTAAGAAGCACTTTTGAGAGTCCGTATCTATTATATAAAAATGGAGAGGTCTCAGAAATGGAATTAGTAGCTAGTAATGGATTTGATAACTAAGATTAGTAAAGGCAACCTGTCATTAACTAAGGTCTGGGAAGAGCAAAAAAAGCAAGTGATACAAGAAACAAAGAAGTATTCAGTAAATCTTAAGGAAAACCACAGAGGATTTAAAGGGAAAGAAAGAAAAAATAGAAGCTCTTAAAAATAAGCTTACTGTGAGAGATATAAACACAATTAGATGAAATGAAACAGGAAACAAATGATGTCCTCAATCAGAAATATGAATTTGTAAATGAGTTACTTAAAAATAGATATTTTTACAACTTTCCAGAGTACAAAAAAAAAATCACTAGAAGTGTAACAGTAAAAACAAAGGTCACAAAAAATTATTGCAGACTTGTGACCCAGACTGGCTGAATGCTTTACATGCTGAGCCAATGGTGACAGTAGAGATTTTTAGAAAATATTATAAAAGATTATACAATACTAAGGCTAAGTAGAGAGAAAAGGGAAAGTTCAGTTGTGTATGTTGTTGCAGAAGCCTTTAAGCTTTATAGGTTGCTGTCATGCCTTGTAAACAACAACTGTCCAGCTTCGCAAAGCTCTGGCACCCCACATCACATCTTCACTCTGATTGGCTAGAAGGGACATCAGCAGTCAGAGTAAAGATTTCTTCAGGACTTCCACGCTCTTATAAGAGACAAGAGGCAAACGATTCTGAACAAAAAAATAATAAATAAAAAATAAAAAACACAATAATAACCAAGAAACATAAATTAGAGACACACAACCCCCTAATTTTTATCCCAACTACAACTATATACAAGAGTAGGGGGTGGAGAATGGATGTGACCACTGCAGCAGTGAGGAATTTGAACATATGCTGTTATGGGTAAGTGCAGTTTACACAACTGCGCTATGTTGATCATTCCTACTGCTGCAGCAGCCTTTAAGCTATATGGGTTAATTATCAAAGCTTATCTAAACTGGGAGGCATAAGGATATAGATCGACCTGGGATCCCATAGAGTTCAGTCCTAGTAAAGCTAGCTCTGGACGTAGAGAAGAAATCCAGTTTTTAATGTTTTGTAATAGTATTTATGGAAGACAATGTATCTGCCTCTAGTATGCTTCTAGTGTCCACCCTTTTCAGTCCACCATCGAAGAAGACAGGGTCTTATAGAATGTGCCTTGATACTGCCTGGAATGGATCTGCCATATTGAGAATAACAAAAAACAATAGCTGAAGAAAGCCATCTAGAAGTTCTGTTCAAACACAGGTGCCCCTTCTTCGTCTCTTGATAAGAAATAAATAGCTGATCAGCTTTTCTAATGTACCGTAGATGCCCGTGCACATCTAGAGTATGTAAAATCCTTTCTCCCTAGTTTTTAGGTGCTGGGTAGAAAACTGGGAGAAGGAGGTAAACAGATCTATTTGTAGTTTTTCCTACAACTGGTTCAGTAATTGGAATATCCCTCATTCAATTTTCATTCATGAGGGTCGGTGCTGGTCCTGCTCACTTGTCTTCCACTATGTTTTGCTCTGATGGAATGTAAGATTCATGGAGGGTTTAGGAATGTTAAAGAGTTAACTTCCAAGCCATCACAGCCAGCCTGCGTAGGGGGTATGACCTTGTATCTTCCTGCTTGTTTGTTACATGTGACTATGTTATTGTCTGTAATCACTTGAAGAGGGTCCTGGGGACCATAAGTAATAGACAGACTTCATGGCATGATGTGCTTTGGTCTGTCTGAAAGATTCCTTAGGCCTTGTACCTTTACCACCATGGAAACTGCTCCCCAAGCAAAATCTCTTTTGTGTGTGATGAGAGACTGGTTTGCGATTTAAGGCGAAAAATGGAAAACTAGGTTCATGTGAATTTGTTATCTCCACCAATGCAGTTCCCTTTTTAGAAAGTCCAAAACTGGAAATAGACACTTCAGAGAATGCAAATGATGGGTCAATGTATTTTTTTGATAAACATTGTATCTTTCTCATATGTAACCTAGCTAAGGGAATCAGATGCCATGAACCATGGGATCCTGAGAAATTCTCTTCTAGAAGTCAGAGACTGTTTGCAGAAGTTCAGGAAAATTTCCAGGTGAAAATCCACCATCTCTTGTGTCAAAAAAAAAACTTTTGAAGAGAAGCATGTAGAAGGCAGTCAAGAAATACAATCATGACCTCTTACTATTAAACATCAATATCAGAAGTATTGCTAACAGAATACATGAAATACAAGCCACTGTCTCTCTCTACTCACCAGATATTGTTCTAATAACTGAAACATAGCTAAAACCTCACATTAACAATAATGAAATTCTTCCACCTGGATATAATGTTCTGTGAACAGACAGACAGGGCAAGAAAGAAGCCGGTATAGCCATTCTGTTTACAAAACAACCTTACTGTGGAAACCATGGACAACAAAGCCCCCATCTTTGACAGTGCAGAAGTAATTTTTTCAAGATCAGAGTTTAATTCAGACAAACTTATAAATATAATAGGAAGCTGCATACCCCTGGAAGCAACCTCTCCACAACAGACACATACTACATTGTTCGTCAGAATCACTACCTCAGGAAATCATAATCAAGGGTGATTTCACTTTAGACTGGTTAACCTGCAGTTCCCAAAACCCCACTAATTTCATCAACTTCCATGGCTTCACCCAAACCATTCAAGCACCCACTAGAATTGACAAGTCATCAAACAGGCATTCCATCCTTGATTGGATTTTAACAAATAAGCCAGCTCTCTCATCTCAATTTGGCTGCCTCCCTGACAGCCTTAGTGACCATCTCCCTACCTTTCTGATCAGGCATTGAATAAACCCAACAAAGCAGACTACTTGTCATCAAATAAGCAACAAAACAAACTTTGACCCCCGATACTTTATAACCACTCTCAAACTTTCCAACTGGGCTCCACTTAAGCAACTCCCCCTAGAAGAAACTATTAAATATTTTAACTCTACCTTCCTAGATATCTTGAAAATACAAGCCCCTTCCAGAACCACACATATAAAAACTAATTTTGCCCCTTGGCAAAGCAAATAAATGAAATCCCTACTAAAAACAAGAGATAAAGCCTGTGATCAATGGCACAAAATTAGATCTCAAACTGCTAAACAGACATATCATGAGCTTAGAAATAAAACAAAGATACTAGTCAAACAGGACAAAAGAAACTAATGTCATAATATTCAAAATATACACCAAAATAACCCACAAAAGTTCTGGTCAGCAACAAACAGCATACTATCACCAAGTAACCCCAGCACATCCTCCCCATCTACTCCTAACAATACAGATAACATAGCCTCCCAATTTAATAAATACTTCACCAAAACCATTTTAGCTCTAACAATTTCAGCTTCACCCCACCACTCCAGCTCCTGCTATATCATATAATAGTAACAATACCATTTCCTTACAGCCAGTCTCAATTGACTTTGCCAAAAAACTGCTTAAAAACCTAAAGCTCACTACCCTTGCAGCATATAAAATACCTGCAGACTATCTTAAAATAGCTGTCGATGCAATTGCATATCCTGTATACATCCTTATTAACAGATCCATATCTGAACAGCAAGTCCTCACTATTTGGAAAATTTCACATATAATTCCCTTACACAAAGGTGGCAGTTCAACAGAACTGTCCAATTATTGGCCACTTGCTATCCTATTACCTTTATCCAAGATCCTCGAGAGATGCATCCACGCATAATTTATGGACTACTCACTCACTAACAAACTTCTGTTTAACACTCATCAAGGATTTCACCCCTATCCCAGTACAACCTTTGCCATGCCTAGTTTCCACAATCAATCATCACAGAAATAATGGCAAATTTGTATACTCCATCTTTCTCAATCTATCAAGGGCCTTCGATATGGTCACACATACTAACCTTATTATAGTGCTGTCTGATCAGAACTTGAGTCAACCTTCACAAGCCTGGTTTCAAGACCACCTAACTGGGCACCAACAAGCAGTACAATGGCAACAAAATCTCTCTCTTCTTCTACTTGTTACTCTTGGTGTTCCTTAAGGGTCTATCCTTGGTCCCCTGCTTTTCACACTGTTTATTAACAACCTCCACACTTCTACCCTACATGCTTCTGTAGTACAAAATGCTGATGGTTGTATGCTAATACGTGCTGCTCATTCCTTATAACAACTACAAGTATTAACTCAAGACTCTTTCTCAGCAGATGAAACATGGTTAACTAATTCCTAACTAATTTTGAACCCTAACAAAACCAAACTCATGCTCTTCAGCCTACAAGATCCACTGCCCCCTCCCTCATTTCAACATCATGTCCATGAATAGCACCATAAATTCACCCATACCCCATACTAACCTTCTGGGGGTAGTGACTGATTACAACATGAGATATGATATCCATATTGCCTAGACCATAAAGAAAGTGCACAAAAAACTTGGTTTACTATACAGAAATAAACAATATCTTACAAATAATACAAAATCTACCATTGCACAAACACATATTTTGTCAACTCTCCTCTATGCCTCTCCAATTCTAATTAACCTAAGAAAATCTGATTTATCAAAACTAGGCTTGTGCTATAACAAAACTGCTAGGCTCCCCACAAACTCTCCTTATAGATCCCATCACTGTATAGCACTAAGGCAGCTCATTTGAATAGAAGTACCTCATTTCCTATAGTATAACCAACAAACCATGGCCCATAAAATTCTTAATGAACCAGAAAAGACCCCTGCCCTTCATAACCTACTTCATCCTTACTCAACTAGTCATGTCCTATGCTCTAGTAATAAATCTCTAATAAATGTAACCAAGTCTAACAATACTGCAGGAGACTCTCTCTTCTCAACCTGTACAGTGAAAATCTGGAATGTCTTGCCTCCAGATTTAATATCTACTACTAACTTCTCATTAAAAAAAAAATGAAAACTCATCTATCCAAAACAAACCCATGCTTATGCACTAGTCCTGGTTAGCTTCTGTTTCCCTAGGTTTCTAACTCTGATACTAAGGTGCACAAATACTCTACTCTGCTCATCATATTTTTGACTACGTACATGCCATCTTTTGATTTTTGTCTTTGAATATGTCAACATTATCTTTTTACTTTGTAGAGACTCCTAATATAATGTTTATTTACAAATCTTTGAAACTATGTTGAACCTGTATTCATAAATATTTGCATAATTACTCTTACACTTTGTTATCTCATGTAAATATGAATTTCTGTCTGTGTTGTATGTAAACTTGTTTATGAATATGTCGACATTTTTTCTGTTTTATGTGGAACTTTTCTGTCCTGGTCTCCAATGAAAAGGACTTCTGTCCAGTCGGACATTTCGGGTAAACAAATGTAAAATAAATAAATAAAATAAAATGTGAGTTGAAGTCAAGGAGGATTTTACAATATTTATCAGGAAGCCTAGATTGTTCAAAAGAAACATAGCCCAAATTAATGATTCTTGACATCTGGATAAAGACTCTGTAAAGATAATTAAGTCATCTGAATAAAGAAAGACATGAATGCCATTTACTCTGCAATACAATATGACTGGAGCTAGGCATACTGTGAACACTCTTGGAGCTGTAACTAATACAAAGGGTAATGCAGAGAAACTACAGTTGTATAAGTTGAACTTTACATATCAGTAAATGTTCGAATGATCACTGCTGCCTTACTGATACCTTACTGATACCTTAGCTATATGAGTTGTAAACTGCTAAAGATATAACAGCCGTCCAACTTCTAAAGCTTCAGGGCACTTTCCATGCTCTCAAACTGTCAAGTAACTCAAGCTGAACTAAAAGACAAGTTTGCGTGGAAAGCCCATCAGAGCTTTCTTGCCAGTAGAGAGAAGGAGGCTGAGACCTCAAACAACAATGCCAGGAATAACAAAAAATTAATGTCCACACCCTGGCATAAAAACCACACCAAAAACAAGGGGGGTGGAAGGGGGAATGGCTACTGCAGCAGTGGTCATTCAAACATCTACTGTTATGGTAAGTTCAACTTATACAACTGTACTATGTTCTTCATATTAATCACTGCTGCAGTAGTTTTAGCTATACGGGTAGATTACCATAGCTAACTATATTTGGAAGGTGGAAGGAGAAGGGTCCAGGAGCCGCTGGAAAATGGTCCTAGCAAAGCTTGACCTAAACCTAGACAAGGAATCAAGCTTATGATGCTTTGTAAAGGCTTGCAATGAGGACCAAGTAACAGCTTCTAGAATACTTATAGACTCTAGCCCTTTCCAAAAGCCATAGATGAAGCCAATGCCCTGGTAGAGTGGGCCTTGACCCTGTCTGGAATATATTTGTCCTGATGAGTATAACAAACTGTAATAGCCTTAGATAACCATTTAGAAGCAATTTGTTTTGACACAGGTTTTCCCTTCTTCTTACCTTTAAAAGAAAGGAACAGTTGATCTGAAGATTTGAAAGATTAATTCTGTCAATATAGTGCCCTAACTGTCTGTGGACATCTGAGGTACAGAGTTTACTTTCTCTCTTATTTTTAGATTCAGAAAAAGATGGGGAGATGGACAATTTAGCTTAAAGTAAACTTGGATAACACTTTAAGCATAAAAGAAAGATTAGTTCTCAAAGAAACCCCAACCATATCGAAAATGAGGTAGGATTGACTCACCATAAGAGCTTGAAACTCAGAAATCTTCAGAGCAATCAGTAAGACTGTTTGCCATGCTAAGAACCTCAAGTGAGCCATATTAGCTGATTCAAATGGTGAAAGTTTTACCTTCTAACACAAAATTAAGATCCCAAGGAGGGGCCACCAGTTTACTTGTAGGCCTCTTATGCAAAACTCATTTCAAGAACATTTTGACAGTGAGACTGCCTTGAAAGAGGAGAATCCATAGACAAGCATACTGAAATGGCTGAGAAGTGAAACTTGATAGGGGAATAAGAAAGGCCATAGAATAGTAAGTTACATAAATATTTTAAACCAGCCAACAACTAGCCCTGAATGGGTCCTGGTAATATTGTTGGAACCAACTAGAAAACCTTTTCCACTTGCTAATGTATGATTTTCTAGAAGCAGGATTTCTTGCTTCCATTAGTACTTCCTGTATGTCCTCAGAAACCAGGTGCATAATAGGAATTAAGAAGATATCATCCAGGCAGTCCATTAAAGATGATTGTTGTCAGAGTGTGTCAAGAGCCCCTGTTCTTATGGGAGTAGATCCATTCTGTCAAGAAGCCTGTGGTAGTTGCCACTGACTATTTCCAAAATAAAGGAGAACCACAGTTGCCTGGGCCAGAAGGGAGTCACCACAAAGATCTTGGGGGATTCCTTCTAAATCTTCAGAAGTACCCTCGATATTAGTCTTAAGGATGGAAAGGCATACTGGAACATTCCTGTCCAAAGAAAAGAACATACATCTGTCATCTAGGTCTTCTTTCATCGAGACTTGGAACAGACTTTTTCAGTTGATTGTTCAGAGAGGATGCAAAGAGGTCTACTTGAGGAACTCCCCACAGATGGATCAAATCTTGGAAGACCCCCGGATCTAGTTTCCATCTGTGAGAGTCTGCTCTGGTCCTGCTCAGCTTGTCTGCCACTGTTTTGCTTTGACAGAATGTAGGATACCTAGAAAGTGAACTTGTGCTATAAAGCTATATCCAAGCTAATATGACTGGTCTGTGAAAGGGGAATGACATGGTTCCCCCTTGCTTGATGTACCATATGACTGTGGTATTGTCTGTAAGCACTTGAAGAGGTCCCAAGCACCAAAGATGGTTCAGAGAGTTGACTACCTTGATCAGAGCAAGAGTCTTCTTGATATTTATGTCTCTGTGTCTGTCCTTGGTGTCCCACACCACATGCACTTTCATCTATCCTTAAACTGCTCCCCAAACAAAGTTTGAAATGTCTGTGGTGACTGACTGCTTTGGAGCAGGGAGGGAGAAGGAGAGACCTAGATTTAATAGTATCTGTTGTCTTCACCAAAAAAAAAATTCTCTTCTGACAAATTCCCGGTACTGGGATCTGAAAAGATAAAGGGTGTTGATGCTGGGACCAAAGAGATTTGAGATACTGATGTATCCTTCTCCTGAAGAGTCTTGTAAAGGGTATCACAAAAATCAGAGATGCCATCAAACCCAAATTTCTGAGGTATTCCTTCACGGTGACTGACGTCTGAGTGAAAAATCTTAGAAGTATATCTAAATAAAGATGTAATTTTCCCTGTGAAAGAAATGCTCTTTGAACTAAGGTATCTAGTTGACATCTCAGGATCACAATCCTCTGTGAGGGAATCAAAAAAGACTTTTGAATGTTCTCTTGGAATCCCAGCTTGTGCAGGATGTCTCTCACCCAAGACGAAGATTTCTGAGATATTGAAAAAGACTCTGCAAAGATAATTAAGTCATCTAAATATGAAAAATGCAGATACCCTCTAGCCTGCAATATGCTATAATTGGAGCTAGACACTTTGTGAACACTTTTGGTGCAGTGGATAGATCAAATGGTATGTCAGAAAACTGATAATGTGATCCAGACGTACAAAGCCTTAAGAAATGTCTGAGGTCTGGATAAACAGAGATGTGATGATAAGCATCTTATAAGTCTAATGTTACCAGAAAACTTGAAAGAAGAAGAAGTAACAGGTTGTGAAGTGACATCAGCTTGAATTTGGGCATTATCACAGACAGGTTTAGAATGAAGGATCCAGAACTGGTCTGCAAGCATTTTCTTTCTTTGGCACTAGGAACATCCTTGAATAAAACCCCTTCCCATCTGGGAAGGAGGAACTGATCCTTTTACTCCATGTGACAACATGTGGTGAAGACTAGGTGGAAACAAAACTGTCTAATCTGCAGGATGAGGAATGACCCCCCTGGACAGGAAGAATTTTCTTCTCCTGGCATCTTTTAACCCTGATTTATGATTTTCAGAATCCATTTGTCTAAAAAAATCTGTTTCCAAATAGAAAATGAAAATTCAGACTTTGTGGAAAAGTGGCAAAAGTGGGAGGAGTCACAAGGTGTCTTGAATAGTCATTCATACTTGTTGGACTGTCGTTGGTTTTGGGAGGTTTGAGACTTCTTTTTTGGAACCCCCTTGTGACTTCTTCATAAACATTTGTTTACCTGAATTCTGTTGAGACTGTTTATTCTGGTTTTGCCAAAAATGGATGAGGAGAAAGAAAACCCCTTGGGCAGTTTGGAAAAAAAGGCTGAAAAACTCTTAGAGATTCCCTAGATTAGTTTGCTCCATTCATCACACTTTTTTGAACAGGAGCAGAGATGTCAAACACTAAATCTCTGTCCAAGTGAGAATTTAAAATCTTATGTTTTACATCAATTGGGAAGTTCTGAGAATGCAACCAAGCAAACATCCTTAAAACAGTACCAGTGGCCATAGTCCTGAAAGAAGTATTAACAGAGTCATACACAAATTGCAAACAATGAGTAGAATGAGTAGAGACCTGTGCAATGGAAGAAACTTAGGAGATTTTTCTTTCACAAGAAGAAATTGTACATAAAACATTCCTCATGCTTTCATAATATTTCAGAACAAACTTTAACTTAAGAGTCTGACAATTTAAAATTCTGGAAATCAAAGTTGCAGAAGTATATACTTTTTTTCCCCAATCCCTATCAATAATTTTCCCATTCTTAGAAAAAGTAGGACTGGAATTAACTAAGTGCAGCAGAGCAGCTGATATAGGCTATAGCTGCTGGGTCAGGTTTTGAAGTAGTGTATAAAAAATCTAAAAGATTGAGAAACTTTATACATCCAATTTACATATTAGGGACAGTGGGCTGACTATCAGGAAAACTGCAGGCAGGAAGATACAAATCCTGTAAAGCAGACTGGACAGGAGGAATGGGCATACGTTTTGGAAAATATTCTATAGCAACTCATAGCATTTTCAGAGGGACTGAGAAACCTCTGTGTTCTCCTTCTGAAAACACAGAGCATTCTAGCAATAGTTTCAGAGAAACAGAAACTCCCCTCACAAGAAGAATCAGAAAATGAACTCTCTTCTGAATCAGAAAGCTGATGACAAGAGCTTGAATCTGTCCCAGCATTTTCCTGTTCAGGTTCAGAATCTTGAATCTCTTCAGAAAAAGTCAGCACTCATTCTTTTACCAGAAACTACTCTGCAATAAGGGTTAATTACCTGAATTAAACCATAAACCAGTCTTAGTAAACTACTCCTAGGCAAAGAAATTTGAGGAGGAGTAGATACATGCTTGTTTTTTGTTTATTTTTGACAGGAAAAGTGGGGCCAGCTGTGTTACTAATGGTTGCTGCTGCTTCCCAGGAATGGGTGTAGCATTCTGAGACAACAGGGAAACCTTCCTTATTCCGTCTCCCAGGATGAACAAGAGTGGGTCTCCCTTCTGCACTAAGGGGACTCCAACAGCTACAGAAGACATGGCTAACATTTGATCCATAGTGGATGTAGGTGCTAAACCAAAAGGATCTAAGATAAAAGATGAGAGTCTGAAGTACAACAAATATCCACAGCAGAATCATCCACCTGTGGCTGAGGCAAATTGCTAGCCTACTGTAGTGACAAAGGCTGTCTGCTTAACTTTTATCTTTTTGTGGCAGGAAGAAGGACCTACCATGGTACTGACAGTCTGTTCCATGGTCAAGCCAAAATTGATGCTTCTTCCCCAGGAAGACAAGCAGCAAATGTAGCTAAAAATACCAGTCCACAAAAGTTACTTTCTTGACAGAGAAAACGGGAAAAATCACTTTCAAATACTGTGGCAGCCCCACAATGGAAAAAATAAACAATTTTTCCAGAGAAAATATGTTAAAAGTTAGTTTACACTACTTGCAAACTAAACTTTAAAATCATTTTCCTGAAGAGGAAAGTAATAGAATATCAGTAAATTTAAGAAAATGGAAGGTTTTCCCCCAAACAGAACTTATCTGACAAGCAAAGAAAAGCATAAGCTGATCGATGATCCTTGAAAGCATCAAAAGAGTGTACTCTTCACTGGCAGGAAAGCTCTGAAGTGCTTTGTGCCCAAACTTGTCTTTTAGTGAAATCATCTTGAGCTGCGTGACAGTTTGGGCAGGTGGAAGGTGCCCCGATGCTTTGAAAGCTGGCCAGCTGTTATATCCTTGGCATAATTTAACCCCTATAGCAGTAATGAGTATGAAGAACATCTGACAATGTGACCCAGAAAACAGAGAACCTTAGAAATTTCTTGAAATCTGTGGCTCTGGGAATGTGGTAACAAGCCTGTTTTAAGTCTAGTGTTACCAAGTAGCTCGGGAGGAATGAGAAGAAACATTTTCTGTAAGGTCAACATTTTGAATTTTGGTTATTTTACAAACAAATTTAGAAATGAAAGATCTAGTACTGCTCTGCAAAAGGTCTCTTTCTTTGGTAGCAGAAACATTCTGGAATAGACACATTTGCCCCTTTGATTAATGGTCACTGGTTCAATGACACATTGGCTGAGTAAAGACTGAAGACCTGGAAGAAAAGCTTCTGTCTAGTTAGGATGGTTGGGAGGAATTCTGAAAGGAGGATTTCATATTTTGTGCCATCTGTTACTCTCCTGCATCACTTTTAGCATCTAAGAATCTGAGACAATCTTTTGCCAAAGATGGTGTTGAGGACCAGTTTGTGGGACAGATATGTAGAGATATTGGACAGAAGAGAGGGAAGTCGGGAGGGGGGATGCTGGTCTGTCCCGTTTTCTGAAATGACCCCCGTTCCACGTTAGAAGAGTGGTAGCCAGTTCCCTCAAACTGTCCATATGACAAAGCATAAACTTCTGCATATATGCCTGCGGGTTTACTATCAAAATGTTGAAATTCATTTGGTCTAACGTTCATAAGATCGACCCACATGGTCGACACATGAATATTAAGTAGTTAATTTGGTCAACAGGAAATGCATGCAAATTACCTGTTGACATTATGTTGCAAACAGGACAAGGATTTTCCCTTGTCTGCACTGCTATGCAATCTCGGAGTTGTAATATATAAGTAGCAGGGGGTGTGGGGGGTGCAGGGGGCCACCCTGTAAACACACTAGTGTTAGTTTGGAGGTGTTTTTCGGTATTTTGAACATTCGGTGTAATGACTTTCGACGGTATGAACGTCAACCATGTGAATTTCAACATTTTGATAGTAAACCATGCCTGCGTATTAAGAATTATGAGGGCTAAAGCTGAAGAAGACAACGTTATCTTGCCTATGCATACCAATATCTTGCCTTCTTTGTCACCAGGAAAAGAGTTTGTGTTGAGGAAAAACATTTTGCCAGCATGAGAAGCTGTGGAAATTGCTGCTGGATCTGATCTAGAGGGAGAGAAAAGAAATTTATTAGCATGAGGAATCTTATACAATTTATCTGTTTTTCTAAGTACTGAAAGCTTTCTATCAGGATGATTACAGGCAGCATTCAACACATCCTCCAGGGCTGGCAGTATAGTATGGCTAAAAGGAATGCAACATATCATATTGTCTCCTCGATTCAGGGAGACCATCTATTTATTCACATAAAAATACAGCTTTCATCCAGGCAATGTGATTAAAAGAAAATTCTTCCATAGGAAGATAACAATTAATATTTTCCTGACAGTCAGAGCAATGGGCTTGAGAATCTGTAGAAGAAGCCGTGTCTCTGTCAAACTCAGAATCAACAGACCCTGTTTCTTCAAAAATAAAAGGGGATGCCCACCTGTAATGGTTTCTATGTACTAGGATTCAGTGCCTGTAATGCCTGCCTTGCCAAAGTAAGAAATAAATCATTTGTTAACTGTAATTACTTCCTTACATGAACAATGTTTAGTCTTTTTTTTTTCTTTATAGGAGTTTCTGTAGAAGAAGACTGACTTGAAGGTGGGATGTCTGCCCAGTCTAATGGTCTCTTGCCCAAGTTACCCTGAGAAGAATCTCCTGAACTGCATTGCAGGAGTAGAGACTAAGGTTCTCCCCTGCCTGTGTCAGCCACTGGAACAGCCAAAGGGGACATGGCTGACCCCTTATTCGTGAGGGCCCAAAGGGCTACAACAGAGGCAGCCAGAGAGGTAAATGAATGAATGGTCTGAGGAAGATCCAGTGGCCACTGCAGGTTCAGGTTCACCTACTGTCAGCTGAGGCATAGACTAAGTCTGTGACAACTGTTAGGGCTCATTGGTAAGTTATATTCTTTTCTTTCTAGGTACAGCAGGAGAAGATCCAGCAGGACAAGAGTAAGTATCCATGGTATCCATGCTGTAGCTGAGAAGGAAGAGCCAAAAGTGGTGAGTGTTACTGGATTGAGTCATTTGAAAAGGTACATTGTCAATGTGTGTTCATAAGCAACACACACTTGTGACACTTTTCCCAGTCCCTTTACAAGAAAAACAATCATAAGCAGTCCACAAGTTCTAACACTTAAACACACTGACAGCAAAAAAAATATAGCAAGTAGGTTGTCATGAAATGAGCATAAGCAGCATGCTAATACAGTTATTCTTGCCCATCCCTAAAGTAACACTGTTTATCAAAAAAAAAATCAAAGTTTACAGTAATAATACATAAATCCCTGAGAAAAATGCTCCCAATTAGTGCAAAAGACACTAAGAAGTAAACAGGTAGCATCTAACAGGAAACTTCCCATATTGAAAAAATAGTGGGCTTCTTAAGGGAAGAATACTGCTTTTAGTAAAAAAAAAAAAAAAAAAAAAAAATATATATATATATATAAAGATAGAGAGAGAGAGAGAGAGATACTCTGGTCATAGGTGACTCTATAGTCAGGCACACTGATGTTCCACTTAACAGGCTAAACAAGGAGAAAGTTACTGTCAGCTGCCTGTCGGGGTGCCCAGATCCGCCACATAAAGCACGCACTCAGCTCACTCCACAACAAGTACAAATATGACTCTGTCATTGTCCATGTTGGTGTGAATGACCTGAGACATACCTCCCTGAACTACATGAAAAGAGACATGGAGGAGCTGTCTGATTATGTAGCCCAGGCAGGTATGACCCTAGCCCTGAATAGCATCCTGGCATCACCCGGAATGATGCCACAGTACAAGGACAAAATGATTGACCAACAATTGGCTAAGCTTCTGGTGTCATTCTAAGGGGATCCAGTATCTGTCTGCCTGGAATGACATGATCGACAGATCACAATGCTTTGCCAGAGATGGCCTGCACCTGTCGCCCTTGGGATTCCGGATAGTGACTAAGGCTCTTGCCAACCCTATAATGCCTTTTTTAGGCAAGGTTCAAATGACAAATTCACCACCATAACAGGTACAAGCAAGCAAAATCTGAGGGTAGTGCTACTCAGTGCTAGAAGTCTAAACCTCAAAATGCATTCACTTGAGGTAATCCTTAAAATGGAGAATATCGACATCTGTGCAGTGACAGAGACCTATTTCAAGGCTCCAGAGAGCATCCCTGCATTACCAGGCTATAATTCATACCACACCTTTCGGCCACCTAACCTGGACCGAAACACTAAAGGTGAAGGCGTGTCCATATTCATTAAGGATATCCACACCTCCAGGCTAGTTGCTCAGCACAATATATCCGAGATTATCCAAGTGCAACTAACTCTGGCCAAGGCTACAGTCCAAATTGTAATTTGCTATACATCCCCCACCATGCCCCAGGATTCCTACTCCTCATTTCTTGATACACTGGTAAATGTTAGGGTACCTAATAATGGCTGATTTCAACTACCCCACCATTAACTGGGAAAACTGCTCATGTATCAGCTCTTTTGCTCAACGTTTTCTGCAATTCATAAATTCCAATGCCTTGGATCAACTTATCCACACCCCCACCAGGGGCAGCAATATCCTAAACCTGGTCATTACCAACATGGGCGACTGGTGTTCCACACCAGAGATCAATTCCTCGTTGGTCAGATCCAACCACAAGCTAATCAGCCTAGACATCCACATCCCATCCCCACCCCCCATTAAGGAAACCACAGTAAAACATTTCTCCAAAGCCAACTTCATGCTTCGAAAGACAGACGTGGCAAGCTTCATGACCCGTGCAGATGGACAGGAGAGGTATGACTGCTGAATCCTACACAAATGCACTTTATAAGCACTTACACAAGTGCATGGATCGTGCTATCCCTAACCAAGATGCTATCCTCCAAAAAAAGGAAGCCAATCTGGTGGTCCCCTGCCATAAACAAACTTTGCAACAGAAGAAAGAAACTGTTGCAAAAGAGTAAAATCCCATGACTGGAAGACCTCCCTGGTCAGCCTCAGTAAGAAGCTGAGATCCCTCATAAATTCCTCCAAAGTTATCGCCACTCATTCTAAAGACAACCACAAAGCATTCTATAGCTATGTCAAGAATCTGAATGGCAACACTCAGATCTGCTCTGAGTTACAGCACAATGGCACTAAATAAACATCCCGGCAGATAGGTTCAGTGCTAACTTTACCCCCCACCCCCTAAAGGGCCCATCTCTATACCAGAAGAATGCAAAGTTCCTGTAATCACGGCTGCACAGGTAAAAACCACACTCTCCAAAGCCAAGAACACAGCATCCATGGGACCTGACAACATCCCAGGCTGCATTCTACATGAACTACAGAATGAACTGGCATCCCACCTAAGCACCATGTTCAATCATAGCCTCATCTCAGATGTTATGTCCACTGAATGGTGCACAGTGATGGTTGTCCCACTCCACAAAGGGGAAGCCACCACAGACCCAGGGAACTTCCGCCCCATTAGCCTAACGAGCCTGGTCTGCAAGGCCATGGAACGTATCATCATGGAACTTATAAACAAAGTCATTGGTAATCTCCAAACTCTGAACCCCCACCCAGTTTGGGTTTGCAAAAGGCAGATCATGTCTCCTAAACCTGAGTGACTTCTTTAAAGCAGTCACCAAACCCATAGATGAGGGTAAGGTGGTTTACACAGCCTATCTAGATCTCGCCAAGGCTTTTGACACCATCCCCCACTCTAGAAGTATAGATAAACTCACTAAACTAGGTTTGAATTCCTATGTCACAAGATGGGTTGCCAACTGGCTCACTGACAGAACCCACACTGTGAAAGTAGCAGACTCCAAATCCGACTTCAGACCAGTGACAAGTGGAGTACCACAGGGTTCAGTCCTGGGTCTTCTCTTGTTTTGTATCTACTTTTCCAAAGTACAGGCTAACACCGAAGGTTTTTGGCTAATGAAGTTCACAGATGACTGCAAACTAGGAGCCATAATTGAAACTCCTAACAATGTGGACATCTTACAAAAGGGCATCACTGAGACAGATGGCTGATGTCAAAGCCATGGCCTCAAGCTCAATGCCAAAAAGTGCATTGTCATCCCCGTTGGTAAAAACTCTGTACCCATGAGCTACCACATAGGTGGTAGTTTACTTAACACTGAAAATGTGATGAGACCTTAGGACACAGGTGGACAGTAGTCTCTCCTTTGATAATCACATTGCCACAGTTGTCTGGAAATCCTTCTATGTGGCACACCTCATCACAAAAGGTTTCTCATCCAGGAAAAAAGAGGTCATTGTTCCCCTCTACTCGTCACTCATTAGACCCATTATAAAGTACAACGCCCCTTTTGGTATGTACCTCACAAGACATCTACAACAACTGGTAAGGCAGCAGAAATACCTCACAAAGAGGATTACTGGCCTCAAATAGATGCCCTACACAGACTGTCTCAAAAAACCCCAGCTTTACTCCGTCGCATATCACCTACTCAGAGGCGATCTCTGCCTAACATACAAAGCTATGTCAAACCCAGAGCTGTTGGACATGCTCCACTTAAAGAAACCCCAATCCCTCCGAACTACACGCTCTAGGGATCTAAACCTTGTCACCTCAATAAACAGATTATGCTGGAGGGATAGATTCCTGTCCCAGAGACTTCCCATACTTTGGAATAAACTACCTATCTATATCAAACAAAGCTCCTCATTAGCACTCTTCAAGAAAAATCTTGATGATTGGATGGGAAATAGGAAATTCACCCCGGAGATCACCTCTGTGGCTCTGCTCAACAGGGGCACAGGAAAATAATTTTTTGGGTGGCGAAAGCCACGGTACCTTTTTGGCTAGGCTTGTATAGGCCCTAGGGCCAATAGCCTACTACATACCTGTGAACCTATATACAGATTTATAGATATATGTATAGCTATAGATATATATTAATTTTCTTTAAACAGCAATAATTTCTGTATGAAGGGATTCCACAAGACAATAGTGACTTATCTGCCAGAAGCCAAGTTCTTAGCCAATTGCTGCTCCTGTGAATCCCAAGAGATGCTTCCTTTCAAGACAGCAAGAAAGTTCTGGTGAAGTTTTCACTTTCACTGCTGATTTCCCTCCTTGGGGCTAGCAAATTAGCAATCAAAGTGAAGGGGATGGGGGAAGCCTGAGCTTTTTGAAGCTGGCCATTATTGTCTCCTGGGCAGAGAAACAACCTGTATAGCCTAAAGGCTACTGCAGCAGTGAGAATGCTGAACATAAAGATATTCAGAATTATTTCTAAGAAACAGGGATGTAGGAGTAACAAAGCAAATGGCAAATATCAAGGTGGGCCTCATACGTTCATAGGTTTGTAGGTTCATAGGTGATTATTAGATTATCAACCCATGAACCATTTTAAGTCAACTCAGTCCAACCCAAAATTTATCAAAAGATTGCTGACGTGTCAATATCCCAAGGGATTTTATGGTTACGATATAGGCTTGAACACATCAAGTGTTCACAGTCTCCCTCTGTCTGTTAGGAACATAGGTGCCAAACCGGGGTCAATTTGTGATTTCCCATCCATTGGTCGAAGATACATTTGAACAGGTTTAGGGATGTGCTTTGCTTCACATAGATGGGAAACCTGTTCCAGAGGAGGGGTAATCTTTGAGATATATACCTGCTCTTCCAACATGTCCTGTTTATGTGCATAGTTAAGTACAGAGGAAATCTGGGAAATGATACAAGTTACACCTCTTATAGGTTTTTAGACAAATATGTGCCAGAGATGACTGTAAATATTTCATGCAGAGTTTTAGGAGGGAGGAAGGCATTTGATACTTTGTAGATTAAGTTGCTAATGAAGGCGCACAAGAAAATCAAGAGGAATTAATAACAGTAAGTTAAAGGCATTTGATAAGTTGAAGTGGTTACAACACATAAAACAGCTGCTTCACCATTTTATTGCAAATGTGCTTTATTGAGGTTACTAATGTGTTTGTTAATTTACCACTAAGCTAGCTTTAGATGAAATAAAACATATTCATTAATAATTCAAGTTCTAATATGCTTTGTGTGAGTTCCATAATGTGCAAATACCTGATTATTTTTTCTTCATTTTTTTTGTAAATGCAGACTGCATATCATATGCACTACACCACGTGCAAATAGAACGTTAGATATCTGTTGCATCCTGACAAGAATACCATATGACTGGTCAGTCTACAAACCTTCTGGCTTTTCACACATGTGCCATACATTCATTCTTAGCATGAGAAGACATACTAGTATAAAAGAGACATACAGATATGACAAAACTCAGATTTTTGTTGAAGCGAGAGTGGATGCTAAAGCTCTGAGAAAAGGAAAGTGATACTTCTGTCTGGGCAGTAAAGGGAATACAAATGGGAAATTGAAGGTAGGAGGTAGTACTGCAACAGTTATCTATTCAAACGTGTACTATTATGGTAAGTAGACTACAGTATACAGCTGTACCACGTTCTGCATTAGATCACTGTTGCTGTACTCATTACATATAGGGTGACTACCAAAACTGAAGTAGAAAGGGTGTAAGGAGAAGGAGCAGACACCAGGATTCCCTGAAGAATACCTCTTGTGAAGTCTACTCTGTCTCTAGAAATTGAAACTGGCATGTAATATTTGGAAAAAGTATGACCAAATTAATTGCTTCTAGTATAGACAAAGTTATAGACACAGAGTTCACCCATTTACACAAAGCCCCAGGTATAGATACTTTTCTAGTAGAAAGAGTCTTGACATTCTGATGAGGAATTTTGCCACAGTAGGAATAAAGTGAGAAAGCCATCTAGAAATAGTTTGTTTAGGTTATGTCTCTCTCTTTTTCTTACCATCATATGACTCAAAAAGTTGATTGTATTTCCTGAAATATTTAGTTACGTCTAGATCAAATCTCACTTATCTGTAAATTCAGTCAATGAAGAATCCTTTTCCCTTTGTGTTAAAGGGCAGTATAGAAAACAGGAAGCTGGATAGTTTGACTAAGAGTGAATTCAGAGACCATTTTAAGCATAAAGGAAGGGTTGGTTCTTAGACTTACCATGTACTTGTTGACGATCTAAAAAGGCTGGCTAGAAATAAGAGCCTGTAATTCAGATACCTGTCTAGGAGAAGTTTAAGACTAATGGCAAGTCTAGTCTCTAGGTTAGAACAATTACAGAAGAGATGGTTGCAGGCTCAAAGGGAGGCCGAGTTAAATTCTACAAAATAAAATTCAAGTTCAAAGAAGGCGCCAACTTTTTTCTTAGCAGTCTGATATGCAGAATCCAATTTAAAAATTGTGTGACTTGAGAGAAAGAGGAAAGAAGGGGATGCAGTGTCAGATAATCCTTTCTTCACCATATAGCTATTATCTGCCTGGATAACTATACAACAGAGTAAAAACCTTTACCTGTTATTTTCTTCTCATTTGCTTTTATCATAATATTTTACCCACTCTTTAGTTATTTCCTTTAATGTCATATTTACTGCTTTAAGCAATGCACTTTTACTGCCCCCCCCAGGACAAATTCTCCCCTGATATACTCCTCTTCAGAATTATAAAATGCTATAATAAATCATTATGTTTTTTTGCCTGTCCTCCTTTACTTCTCTACACCATAATAAATAATGAAATGAACATCATTTTTTTGGTTCTCCCCATTTTGAATCTAACTATAATATTTCATATACACCTGACAATACCTGCCACTTTCTCAAACCTACTACTGTACTAAATGTTCATTTCTTCTCTCTATATATCACACCCTCTGAGGTCCTTTACTAGTCTAAACTTATGGAATATCATACTCCCAAACAGCTTAGTTATTTTTGCATTCCCACACAATACACTAACTTAATTCTCTGACTTAGTATATCATCTTGTACTCATACTGAAACTGAATCGACTGCAGAAAATACATGAACATCATTGTAATCTTAATTTTTCTATAGATCTGTTAGAATTTATGACAATGTAGAATTTATAAGAGTATAACTGAGATTGGTCTATGTATGAATGTGGAGGTTTTCTCCATGGGCCTCTGCTGAGAATGGGTTCATTGACCCAGTTGGACTTTCCTGGTAAAACAAAATGCCAGTAAGTAAATAAAATAAATAACTGTGCTAAAATGGCCAAGAAGTGTAACTTTATTGAAGTTGTCTCAAGGGCCAAGATTGAGCAGTACACAGAGAAAGTGAAGAATGACGTGTTACCCTGCATGATATGGGACTAAGTGGTTAACCTGCATGAGATGGCTCTGGGACTAAGTGGTTAACCTGCATGAGATGGCACCAAGGGGTTAACCTGCATGAGATGGGATTAAGTTTTTAACCTGCATGAGATGGGCTAACGGGTTACCCTGCATGAGATAGGATAGGTATGCCTCGTACGTCTGCATGAGATGGGACCAAGAGGTAGCCCTGCATGAGATGGGACCTGTCTTCTATTTTGGCATCGAAGAGAAAATATTTTCCATTTGGATAAGTAAGATTTCCTTGTAGCATGTCTTCTTGTCTCCTTCAGTACTTGTCTCACATCCTCAGAAAAAAGGTGTCTAACGGGTCTAAAGCCAACCATCCATACAGTTACACTGAGATTTTGAATATTGGGTTGAATCAGGAATCTCTTGTCCCACATGAACAAGTCCACTTTCTAATGAGCTCTTGTTAATTGCCCCGGGTTAGTTACATGAAAAGAGAGAAAGTACAGTTGTGTAAGTATACTTACCGTAACAGTAGATGTTTGAATGATCACTGCTGCAGTAGCCTTAACTATATGGGTTATATATTGCCAAGGATATAACAGCCATCCAGCTTCTAAAGCTTCAGGGCACCTTCCATGCACCCAGGCCATTAGGCAGCTCAGCTTGAGCTGCCTGAAAACACAAGTTTCAGTGCCAAGCCCTTCTGAGCTTTCATGCCAACAGATAGAGGGTGGCTAAGCCCAGAGAGGATATAGGTAGGTATAAAAATATATATATTTTATATATATATATATATATATATATATATATATATATATATATATATATATATACACACACACACCCTGGCATAATCAAAAAACAAATAGGTGGATGAGTGAAGAGTGTGGCTACTGCAGCAGTGACAATTCAAACTTCTACTGTTATGGTTAGTTTGCTTACACAACTGTACTATGTTCATCGTATTGTTCACTGCCTCAGTAGCCTTATCTATATGGTTAGATTACCCTGGCTTACAACAACATTTTGCAAGTGGAAGGGGAAGGATCAAGCAGCCCCTGGAGAATGGTCCTAGCAAAGCCTGATTTAGACCTAGGGAAGGAATCAAGCTTGCAGTGCTTTGTAAAAGAATGTACAGAGGACCAAGCTGCTGTTTCTAGAATACTTCTAGAATCCAACACTTTCCAAAAAGCAATAGATGAAGCAAAGGCCTTGGTACAGTGGGCCTTGAGTCTGCCAAAAGTAGTTTTGTTATAGTGAAAATGACATATGGCTTTTGCCTGAGGCAACCAATTGGAAGTAGTCTGTTTTGACATAGCTTGCACCTTCTTTTTACCTTTACAAGAAATCAACGCCTGATCAGAAGCACTAAAAGAGTGTGTTCTGTCAGTATAGTACTTGAGCTGTCTGTGGACATTCAAAGTATCCTTTCTCCTTCATTTTTAGTTTAAAGAAGGAAAATGTGAAGATGGATACTTTGGCTTAAAGTAAACATGGATACCACTTTAGGCTTAAAAGTACGATAAGTTCTCAAAGAAACCCTGTCTGTGTGGAAAAGGAGATAGCGTTGACTCAGACACCCCTGGTGCAGAGGTCAAAGCAATCAGTAAAACTCTTTCCCATGCTAAGAATTTCATGTAAGGCAGATGAGCTGGTTCAAATGGAGCAACTGCTAGCTTTTCTAATACAAAGTTAAGATTCCAAGGAGGGCCCACCAGTTTTCTTGGAGGTTTCTTCTGCAAAACTCCTTTCAAAAACATTCTGACATGAGAATACTTTGAAAGAGGAGGATCCATGGGCAGACATGCTGAAATGGCAGATAAATGAACCTTGATTGAGGAGTAAGAAAGTCCAAAGGATAGTAACTCACACAAATATTGTAAAACCGGAAAAAACTAGCCCTGAATAGGTGCTGATTATGTTGTTGGCACTAATTAGAAAACTGTTTTACTTTTCTAATATATGATTTTGTAGTAGCAGGCTTTCTTGCTGCACATCCTAAGTAAACAGATGTCTAAATGGACAGTATTACCCAGGCAATCAGGTGAAATTGATTGGGGCTGGGGTGTATCAAACACCCCTGTTCTTGTGTGAGTAGATCATTTCGTGAGGAAGCTTGAGGTTATTGTCCCTGGCCATTTCCAAAAGAAGGGAGAACCTGCCAGAAGATAGTTACCACAATAATCTTGGGGGATTCCTTCTGAATCTTCAGACATATCTTGGATATCAGTGGCAAGGGTGGAAACGCAGAGATAAACATTCCTGTCCAAGGAAAGGAAAAGACATCTGTCTTCCAGGCCTTCTTGCATGGAGTCCTGGAACAGAATTTTGCCAGCTGATTGTTTACAGAGGAGACAGAGATCTACTTGAGGAGCTCCTGACAGATGGATCAAATCTTGAAAGACCCCCTAATCGAGTTTCCATTCATGAGGGCCCACATTTGTCTTGCTCAAATTTGTCTGCCACACAGTTTTGCTCTGATAGGATATAGTATGCCTGTAGAGTGAGTGTGTGATGTGAGACTGTATCCCAAGCTAACATGGCTAGTCTGCAAAGGGGGTAAGACCTGGTTCCCTCTTGCTTGGTGGTGTATCACATGATTGTGATATTGTCTGTAACAAACTGAAAAGGTCTAGTAGACCAAAAATGAGTGCCAAGTACCTTGATCACAGCAAGCATTTTTTTATATTTATGTGCTTGTCTCGCTTTGTTTTCCCAAACAACTTACATATTTATCCCTCCTGAATCTGCTCCACAAGCAAAGTCTGTGGTGTCTGTGGGATAAGGCGGAGACCTGGATTTAGGGTAATTTGCTGTTTCCTCCAAGTGATTTCTCCTATGAAAATCCCCAGAAGTGAGATTTGAAAAGATAATGGGTGTTGGGACTGTGACCAAAGAGACTTCATATATCATTGTACCTTAATTATGTGAAACCTTATCAGGGGTATCATGAGAATCATATATGCCATAAGACCCACAGTCCCAAGGTATTACGTCGCAGTGCCTGAATCTGAGTGAAAAACCCTAAAAATATATATAGGTATAGATCAGTTTTTTCCCAGTGGAAAAACTGCTGTTTGAAATAAGCTGTCTAGCGTGGTTTACTATCAAAATGTAGAATTGAAGTTCGGCGAACATGGGAATGCCGAATGTGTGTTGGCTGATTCCCATATTGCTGAACTACAATTCTACGAGTGTCCTTTTCAGTGAATCCCACTGTGCATTAGCTCATATGTGGTTGATGTTACAAATAGAGATTGGGGTGCAGTGTGGATCAGAAATTTAACCTTTTTTCTCACTGTAGTGCGATGTTGGAGTTGGAATATATAATTTGCAGGGGGGCTTGACCACCTGCAAAAATGTGAATTTCAGTGATGTGCAGTACTGAACTGTGTACGTTTGTACTTCTGGAAACCAGGGACGTAAGTGACAGCAGGTATAAAAAAATTCAATGATATTGAAAAATGTCAAATTCGATATCTTCAGTACTTCCTTTCAACATTGTAACCTAATTAATATGCAGTACGTCGGCATTGTGGTAAGGTATTTTAAATACATTACATTCTGATTTTTGCATTTTTGATAGTAAACCATCTAGCAGACACCCCAGAACACAATCCTGTGTGATCCTGTGTGATGGAGTCAAAATAAGGCAAGTCTCTTGGAATCCCAGCTTGTGTAAGAAATCTCTTACTCAAGTGGGAGATTCCTGACACTTTAAAAAAGGCTCTGCAAAGATAAGCAAGTTGTCTAATATTAAAAGATGGGGATACCCTGTAACCTACAATGAGCTATAAATGGAGATAGACACTTTGCAAACACTCTTCGTGTAGTGGATCAGCCAATGGGTAAGGCAGAAAAAATGATAATGTGATTCAGACACAAAAATTATTTTAGAAATGCCTGAAATCTGGATGAATAGGGATATGATTTTAAGCATATTTTAAATCAAGTGTTACCAGGAAACTTAAATAAGGAAGAGGGGGTAACAGTGTGGAGTGACAGCATTTTGAATTTGACCACTATCACAAATTGCTTTAATAAAGAAAGAAAGAAAGAAAGACAGATCCAGAATTGGTGTTCAAGCACTTTCTTTTTTTCTTTCTTTCTTTCTTTCTTTCTTTCTTTCTTTCTTTCTTTCTTTCTATGTCTCCAAAAACATCCTTGAATGAAAACCTTTTCTATTACTGCATGAGGCAACATGTGTTGAATGATGGGGAAATAGAGGATTCTGGTCTTGTGGATGAGGAATTACCTTCCTGGAAAGGAAGAATTTCTTCCCACTGCCATCTGTAAACTTGAAGAATGATCTTTAGAACATATTTGTCTGAAACTATCACTGCCCAAAGACAAAAGTGTAGATTCAGAGTTTCTGGAAGTGAAAATGAACTACCAGGGTGGGAGAGGGCAGCAAGGTCTCTTAAATAGTCATTCTGACTTGTCCCACTGCCTTGATTTGGGGTGGGTTCCTGCATTCGTTTAGGAACCCTCTGCCATTTCCTTTTAAATGACTGTTTACCAGCATTTTGCTGAAAGTGTTTATGTTGCTTCTTGCCAAAAATGAATGAGAGGTGAGAGACCCCCTTGGAAAATTTGGGAAAGGAAAGCTGAAACATCTAAAGGATTCTCTGCATAAGCGTATCACTCTCATCACACTTTTTGTAGTGTCTACAGCAGGGGGACCCATAAACTACATCTCTATCCAAAGGAGAATTTACAGTCTCATTTTTCATATCATCCAGGAAGTTCTGCCAACAAAGTCAGGCAAACCTCCTCAAAATGGTACCAGTGGCCATAGCCCTGGAAGAAGTATCAAACGTACATACATTGTAAACAAATAGTAGTTTCCAAATTCCAAGGGGAATTATGCTTCCAATCCAAGCCCATTTTCATAATCCCTTCAAATCAGGTCAGCAGAAATTTAGGAAACAACATTTAAAAAAATAAATAGCAAAATAACATGAAAAAGAAAAATGGTAGTTCCCAAGGATCTGCCTCTCTATGGAAAAACTTTGGCCTATCCTTGCTTCCAGCCTAAACAGACAATTGAAACTCTTCTGCTCCAGGACACTTTGCAAAGAGGCCTGGAAAACAAATGCATTCTCAATCCCTTAGTTGAAGATGTTTTTATGCCTTTCCTCCAGTTTCTCTCACACCCAAAGTCCAGCAAAAAATCAAAAAGGACTTACCAAGGATAATACTGGTGACTGCCTTTTGGCTCAGACAATGCTTGATGTTTATCATACTGATCACTGCTGCAATAGCCTTAGATATTTGGGTTACATCCTACCAAGAATATAACAGCTAGCCAGCTTCCAAAGCTTCAGGGCACTTTCCACATGCTCGCATCATTAGACAGCTCAAGCTGATTTGCCTGAAAATACAGGTTTGAGGGCCAAACCTTTCACAGCTTTCTTGCTGCTGAAGACAGCACTCTTGTGTGGACTTTCAAAGCTCAATTGCTGGCTTGTGCAATTCCTTTGCTCAGCAGATCAATTCTATTTGAAAAAAAAGCTTCCATATTTAAAACATTGTTCTTTTAATACACGTTTCTGCTGATGAAAGTTGTTATTAGTATAGGAGTTTGTGTTTTAATTGCCTGTCAAGAGATTTAACTGTACTTTTAAATGGGAGTACACTTTTTTCAAAGCTTATGCTGCATGTTTTCCCCCGGAAAGAGGCATCATGTTTGGCTTGACCATGGGACAGTCAGTCCTTCTTCCAGTTACAAAAAGAAAAGCTTAAGCATGCAGCCTTTGCCACCACAGCAGTCTAGCAATTTGCCTCAGCCTCATCTGTACCCATCCCCCCAGTTCTGTCAGTTTTAGAGGAAGTGTGTGTTACCTCCTGCAATTTTCTTAACAGTCAGCCTGCTGCCCCTAAAAAGGCAGGCAGGCTGCATAAAGTTCTTCAGTCTTTAAAGTCTTCATACACCCATTCCATACTTGAACCAGCAGCTAGAGCTTAAGTTAATCTTACTTCTGCTCAACATTTAGTCAAGTGCAACCCTACACTTTCTGATAAGGATGGGAAAATAATTGATAAACATGCCTCTCAACCTCTTAGCGCAAGAAATCTGGACAAAGCCAAAAATAATGAGGGGAGAAAGGCCCAATAATAGGAACAGATTTTAAATATTGTTCTTATAACCTTAGAAAGTTGCTATAACAATGTGTTTTTCATTAGCATAAATTTATTAAAGTATGTGAAGCCTGAATTTCAGATGTCTGCCTGTAATTATTGATTTCAATCATCTAAGACTTGCAAGAAAACCAAACATTTTATGTGGAGCAGACCAAAAATATGAAGTGAAAATCTGGACAGTTGAGAGGTAGGAATGGGAAAAAAGTGCTTCTGCAACTTTGATTTTCAGAATTTTGAACTCTCAGTCTCATATATTAAATCTAATTGCTAGAGTATGAGGAATATATTGTCTGTGTTTCTTCTTATGATGAAAAATCTACTTTAAATAATTTAGTTTCATCCATTTCATGCTTAATGTACTGCATAAGTTTTCCTCTCTCCTATTTTTTTAAGAACTTCAACAGAGGAGTAAAATAAAAGGTACAAATCCATTAGGGCATTTAACAGTTGTGTTTTCACATCCTCTGGAAAGGTTTGAATTCTTATCCAAGCATATTTTATTATAAATGTCCTAATTGCAGCTCCTCTGGATTCAGCATCCACTGCATTAAAACCACATGTAATTGTATGCTCAGCCGCCTGACATACAGATTTATTCACATACAGAATAGTAGATTTTAAATCAGAATTTAGAATATTGGTTAAGGATTGTTCCATGATAATCAAGATAGATAAAAGAAACTGGGTCCTTTGAGCTTAGCACTTATTGGCTCTAAAGGAAAGATGGAAAAGTATGTACTTTTTCCCATACTTCAGTGTTCTCCTGCCTTTGTCATTAAGGAGTGTGTTAGAAGATGAAAACATTGTAAATACATCCAAAGAACTAATAGCAAGGTCAGCAGAGTGATATTTGAAGGGACTTGTGTGAATCTGGACTGTCTGGCTTTTTATGTCCTAGAGGCTGAGAATCTGGTTATACATGCCTTTCTTTGCAATCTTCTTTGGAATATCCAGGCATATTGTCTTTGGGATTTAAGTCATATGTTTGATCTCCATAAGTGAGCCTCCATTATCATCCCTCACAAGAACCTGGTGGATATCATCTTATCTTCAGATAAAGTAATCCTTGGTTCTCCCTTCGCACCTGCCTCCTCCTGGGCCAGAGCAGCCTCAGAATGGCATGTTCTAGAAGATGCAGGTGAAGCAAACTGATTGCTCAGGAGCTGCAAATGTGCCTCAGTAAAGTCATCAGCCACGGGTCATATGAGAAAGTTGGACATATGATTATCATCATTCACCTCTCTCCTGAACTCTTTCTTTATGTTTACCTGAGGAGGCAAGTATGGTACAGATAAAGATGTCCCCATGGCTGCTTGTGCCAAATTCTGAAGAAATCTGTTTTCAAGGAAGGCACAGGTTGTCCCTTTTTCTTAACTTCACAAGAAATGAACACTTGATCAGAGTTCCTAAAATATTTTTTTTCTGTCAAGAGAGTACTTGAGTTGACTGTGGATATTCAAGGTATGAAATATCCATTCTCCCTCAGTTGTAGGTTCTGAAAAGATGACAGAGAGATGAATATCTTTACTAAAAGCAAACACTACTTTAGGCATAAGAGAAGGATTAGTTCTCAAAGAAACCCTATATTTGTGGAAAATGACATAGTCGACCCACCATAAGACCTTGTGACTTAGATTCTCTTCTTGCAGAGGTCAGAATAATCAGTGCAATTGTTCGACATGTTAAGATCCTCAAGTGAGCCTAATGAGCTGCTTCATATGGAGCAAGTGGTAGTTTTTCTCACACAAAATTAAGATTTTCAAGGAAGTTTGTTATGCAGCACCACTTTCAAAAATATTTTCACATAAAATTACATTGAAGGAGGGGGATCTATGGATAGTCATTCTTAAATGGCCTACAAATGAACCCTAATGGAAATGTAAGATAGCCCAGAGGATAGTAGTTCACATACATAATGTAGAACCAAAGAAACACTAGCCCTGAAAAGGTGCCTGTTCTTGTCTGTGACACCAGCTAGAAATAATTTCCATTTACCATAGCCTGCTTTAGGCACTAGTGAACCCTGCCAACTCTGGGGCCCCCCAAACAAAGCAAGTTGCCTAATTTTGATATTTTGTAACATGTCTGTCAAAACATCAAATGCTAGTACAGCAGTCTTGTGTACTTAATAAACTAGCTGTTTACTGAATGAAGAAAAAAAAGTTTATTCATTTTCCAGTGACATGCTTTATGTGAAACAGGCTGTAATATGACCGTGTTAGGATGAAGTTGATAATCGGTGAGTGAACATGAGTGATGTAGGAGTTAGAGATCAGCAGCCCAGAGTGACTGAACTCAGTGCTTACCTTGGATTTTAAGAAGAGCTGATCTCCTGCTCTTCAAGGATGGTTTTCTGTTTCAGGGAGTTTTATAAATACTGTCAGAATACTAAAGACTATAATTCCAAAACTTCTTTGCTCAAGAATTCTGAGCAAAGCCAAAAATAATAGCAGAATAAAGGCTCACAATCTGGAGCACTTTTTAAAAATAGTATTCTAAATTGCTTAAAAAAGTTGCATAAACATACATATTTTGGACAATAAGAAGTAAGAACTTCTGATGTCTGGAGTTAATAACTGTCTGTAAGCCTGAATGATTTACCAGCAAATCAAACTTTTTTTTACAAGGGACAGAGTAAAATTATGAAGCAAAATCAGATTCGTTATGTGAGATCAGGAGCAGTGACATGTATGCATTCCTCCTTAATGAGGTAAATAAAAATTACTTAACCCTGCTGTTGTTTGATGACTGCTAAACAACTGTCACTGATCTGATGTGGCAGTACTAATGTTGCACAATTTGTTACCTGCTGAAATCAGTGTAAAACTAGTATTGCTATGGCTTATATATGTCTGTGTGTGTATGTTGTCTAATAGTAACAAGCTAGCTATAATTTATTTCGCTTTCTATCACAAACATCATCAGCATTGCCATTATGCATATATATATATATATATATATATATATATATATATATATATATATATATATGTGTGTGTGTGTGTGTGTGTGTGTGTGTGTGTGTGTGTGTGGACAGTGTGGTTGCAAAGTATTTAGTAGTAATATGCTGGCCATAGTTTCATTCACTTACTGCCACAAATATAGACCTTGTATGTGATATATGTGACCATTTTTGGGGGTTTGCCTGGAAATAGATGTGTGTAAAAGCAAGAGTCCATTGCCACTAGGGTGCAGTGAGCAGCATTGCCATTTCACAGTGCTTTGCTTTGGTTAAGTTCTTGGCTTAGGTTTATTCTACATGAAGTTTTATGCCTCCCCTTTGTGTGTGTGTGTGTGTGTGTGTGTGTGTGTGTGTGTGTGTGTGTGTGTGTGTGTGTGTGTGTGTGTGTCTAGCCATTTGCTCTGTTTTCCCCCAGCCCCTACTAAACATGCTGCAGGTGAAATGGAATTCCACCAGTTTCACTGAAGGTGAACATGCAGAGTATGTGTAACTAAAAACATCACTGATTTTTATCACTATACACATACAGTAATGCTGGCAATACATAACTATTCTGAGTAGCGGTAATAAAATTCAGTTAACAAGTAATTATATTTCAGAATCAAGGCATAAAATATATAATACAACAGTCAAAAATTGAGAGCTTCTAGGAGTCTGGTGGCCCTTTGTTGATATGGGCTAATGCCAGCATAGCCAGCTGGAGTTCTGTAAAGAATGATATCAAACTGATTTATACAAGATGCTTGTGTTAGAAATGTATCAGAACTGTATGGCATTTGCATATTAAACCTGATTTGTACAGATGCTTAAATTACAAATGTATTAGAACATTATGCCATTTGAAAATCAAAATGTGTTTATAAAGTTGCTAGTGCTAAAAAAAATATCAAGAGTGTGTCCTGATGAACAGAGAAGGAATATGCATGTGAGACTGTGTATTTGTGTGTGTGTGTGTGTGTGTGTGTGTGTGTGTGTGTGTGTGTGTGTGTGTGTGTGTGTGTTTATATATATATATATATATATATATATATATATATATATATATGGGTCTACTGCTGTACATTGAAAATACACTTCTTTGAAATAGAGCAGTAGACCCTACTCTTCAGCGAAAGTCCACTTAAACGAAAGTGCATTTTTGCTGAAGTCTACTTCCCTGGGCTACCCCAACAAAAAAAAAAAAAAACACTAAAACATGTTTTTCACTACTTCGAACACGTGGACTTGGTGAAGTGGGGTTCGAAGTAGTGAAACTTCGAACATATCGACAGATCCCATATATACATATGTTAGCAAAGGACACTGGAAGAGAAGGGGTTAAACAGCTAGCTTACTTCTTATTTTAAGAAAAAATACTGTTAATTGGACAACCTGTTGGGCTATGCAAGTGCGTATCTTACAGCTATGAATAGGACTGGAGATGGCATGTCTGGAAGAAGCCTTTGTTCATTAGCTCAGTAAAAAGAGGGGAAGCCCCAGGCACTTCATAAACATTAGCAAAACTTTAGATATGCATCTTATCACATCTATGCTAACATCCTGTCTCAAAGGGGAGTAGTGCGAGAACCTAGAGGCAGGTGACCAGATGAGGTCTTTCTGCTAGCCATCTTGGAAATTTTCAATATTACAAAGAGAACTGTCTCAGTATTGAGTATTCTGTATTGGGCCTGACAACAAGTAGGACCATTCACCACATCATCTGCCTTGCTCTATTAAGTAGCAAATAGTAATTCTCCTAGATTCAGTCAGGAAAATATAGTGAAGCTTAGTTTAGATATTGTTTTTCTTTATTTGCTTGAGTCTGTCCATCAGGGTTATTTCAATATTTCCTGTGATTTGAACTATGTGGTTTACTGTAGGTATATATTCAGTATTTTTATATTATTGTACTATTTATTAAACATATTTAAAACTCTTAAGGTGTCTGGTGCTTTTAGAAAGAATTTAACCTTTGAGAGTGCTTATATTTATTTCGTGCCACTGTGTGGGCCACTCCTGAAGGACTAGCTGTATTGGGCAACTACTACCATTTGTATTAGTATTAATATTACACAGTAGAATTGGACACCCTTTGTTAAGGGCCTTAGAGTAGCTAATTGTGGAGTGTCTGGTGGCAGTGATAACTACCTTATACTCTGGGAAGAAGAGTGCACAGCAGGTAAATCTGTGCCAGCTTTTCCCCGGTGTGTGTGTCTATGTGTGTGTGAAAATTAAATCTCAAAGAGTGTGCGTCTCAGCTACTTGGGGCAGGGACACAAAGCACTGGTTTCACATAGAGAATGCTGGAGGACTTGGCTTGGACACTTGGCTGAGGACCTAACCCAACAGCTGTAGCAGTGGGGAATCTTACTGGGGACCTGGAGTGAGACAGATATAGAGAAATCCAGACCCCTGGCTAAGTGTGTTCCCTGTATGCTCTTAAGGAAAATTGTCTGTATCTGGAAATACTGAGTGTAAAAAGGAACAAAGGCCTTTACAAGCCCATCTTGAAACAACATATTGATATGATGGTTAATCAAAATAACATCACCATTAATGTTAGATCTCATATGTACAATCAACAAAATAATGAAGTTGATTTTAACTTAGCTTGTGTATTGAGATTTTCCTTGGACTACATCAACATAAGAAAAATCTTAGAGAAAAATCGGACGTTAATCAATGAGGATAACACACTGGTAAATAAGTTGGGAACTTTACCAAAGATAACTTGGAGAAAGGGAATAAGTTTTAAAGAATTGTTACAAAAAAAAGTGACAGTAGTAGCTCAAGAACCAATAGAGGGATGACACAATGTGGTAGTTGTTCATACTGCCATTTAATGTCATCTGGGGCTACCACAGAGATCAATGGTTTAAAAGTACACACCAAAGGTAAATTTAATTGTAATTCAAAGGGAGTAGTGTATTTAGCAGTCTGCCAATGTTGCCCATCATTTTACATAGGAAAAACTGAGAGAAGATTAAAGGACAGGTTTTATGAACATCAGAGAAGCATAAGATTACAAAAAGAAGATAATGCACTTGCCAGACACATTATGACCTTTTCTGACCACAAATTTCAGTTTAGACCAAATTAAGCAAGACTTGAGAGGGGACCCTTTTGGTTTATTGCTTGAGAAAATGGAATTATTGTGGCAGATTAAGCTTAATGCGTACACCAACCCGGGTCTCAATGAAAAAATTTCGTTGATGTGTTTATTAAAATTGAAAAGTTTAGATAGATGAGGTTGTGGTCATAGTTAAGTTATGTCACATATAAGTTTATACAGAGTATAATGTTATGGTTTTAATGTACCAGGTTTGAACAAGTGTTTATACTTTTATGAGTGTTTTATTAATGTTCAATTTTATTTTTAATTTTATGTGGTTATTCATTACACATAGAGTCAGGGCAATTTTTACACATTAACATATTTCACAGATATATTTGTGGGTCCTTGTTAAGGTGTAGTAACAGGTTATTTCATCATGAGTTATTCATGTTAAGTTATTTACTTCATGTTCTTTGTGTTTACTTTGGGTTTTGGTTACATTTAAATTAGATTTATAATCAACTGATGTTTTATTGAATTGGTCATGAGAAATATTTTCAGGGTAGTGAGAATTAATAAATTAATAAATTAATAACTCAACAATTTAATTATTTAATTTTACATGACCCACTTATTTAAGCCTTAGGATCAACTTTGAAGTATTCATTTTGGCTAGCTTTTTATTATCAGTTTTTTTATTATCAGTAATTATATACATATATATATATATATATATATATGTAACTTCAAGGAAAGTGACATAGGATTTTTAATTTTTAATTTGCAGTGACTTGTACCTTTAAGGGATGCTGTTGCGGTGGAAATTTGGCGCTTTTTTCAAAATTAAGTTTATAAATGTAGTATTCAAATTTTAACTGATATGTATTATTTGGTTTCTGAGGAAGTCTAACCATTTCGTTTGGACGAAAAATGTTTTTTATTTTGGTGTTTAAAATAAATAGAGTGTTTTTCATGAGCTGTGGCTTTAGCGATTCTTGCATTAATTCATGTTTCAGTGTTGTGGATTGTTTTTAAATAATGCTTTGTGGTTGTCCTTGGCCTGGGAGGCCAAACGTACCTCAAATTTGGATTTGGTAGACTTTATTTGTCCTCTGCGTTGTTTGCTTAGTTTGGTGAGAGTGCTTTTATCCTTCTATGTGCTGCGCCTCCTAATTTTTGCCATGTTTTTCTTCCTCCTTTTATACATCTGATTGATTTTGTGATTCCACCAGAGTGCCTTGTTTTTTGAGTTAATTCTGTACTTCTTCCTGGTGGGCACAGCTGCCTCTATGCAGCTATTAACATGCTTGCAAAGGGTTTTTGTGAACAGCTCTGCATAGGCAGGAGTGTTCTCATGGTTTATAGGGGCTTGAAGTTTTGCCAGGTTCTCACTTAATAGCAGGAGGTTAGCCTTAGAATAGTTCCTGAATATTCCTGGTTGAGCTGGGGGTACAGGTTTTATTTTTAATTCAAAGGAGACCATTTTGTGGTCTGTCCTTACCATGGAAGGCATTACAGTAGGGGGTGTGCAGTACTCTCCCATATTAGTGAGGACCAGATTTATTTTTTATTTATTTATTTTACATTTGTTGACTGGGCTAGTCTAACTGGATATTTGTCCATTTTCAGTAGAGGCCCGGGGAGAAAAGCTCCACAATAATGTTATACAAATTTATATCATGAGTAAGAAAAGACATAAGGGGATCATTTTCAAAAAAATGATTAAACATAGAAAAAACCCTTTTAGTTAGGCTTATCTAACATAATATGATAGAAAAATGACACAACTAAGCAAGAATGTATAGCTTAATATAAACAAGGATTGATACAAAACAGAATTAGAGTAGTTAGAACACAGACATTATAAAAGAAACTTATAAACTAGAAAAGGTTGGTCATGTAAAGTGTTTCAGTCAGGATTAGTACACGGGTATAGCCATTGTGAATTAAGGAAGGTTTTCAGTTGCTTTTTGAAAAGTGGAGTGGATGTCAGGGATGTTAGATTATTAGGAAGCTTGTTCCAAGAGCTTCCAGTGGTGTTAGTAAATAAGCAATCGCCAAATTTATTATTGGATTTAAGGGCTGCAACTAGTAACTTATTAGCTGAGCATAGGGTTCTCAGATTTTTATATGGGTTGATAAGGTTAGAGAGTATAGGAGTATTTGTGGGATGGTACAAGATCTTGTGGGTGATAGTTAATTGCTGAAGAAGAAGCTGGTTTTGCAGTTCCAACCATCCTAGTTTTTTTAGATTTTGGTAATGGTGAGTTTGGAATGGGGAACCACTGGCAAATCTGACAATGTTATTATACGAAGTGGCCAGCTTATTGAGATTGTTTTTGGATAGATTAGTGTAAATTGGGGAGGCAGAAGGGTGGAGATTAGGTGTGTTTGGGCGATAGTAGTCCTGGCAGTTGGTGTAAGGAAGGGTTTTAGCCTGTAGAGGAAACCAAGTTTTCTATTAACTGATTTGATGGTTAAGTTTATGTGTGAGTCAAAGTTAAGACTATGATCAATTGTTATGCCTAAAAGTTTAGTAGTTGTGTCAGGTACTAGTACAGTACCATTATTTGATACAACTGTGAAATTTATAGGGGGAGACTTCTGGGTAGGGATAAACAGTAGACGTTTAGTTTTTTTAGGGTTTTGGAGGAGACAGCATTTGTAGAACCAGTTTTCAACTAAGGTAAACACTTTTTTGGGTGCTAGACTGCAGTTCAGCAGAAGATGCTGTGGCACAAATTAATGTCGAGGTGTCAGCATATTGTATGCAGGTGGTTTGAGGTAGGGATGTTTTCAGATCATTGATGAAAATAGAAAAGAGGGGGGGGTCCCAAAATAGAGCCTTGAGGGACTCCAATGGAGATAGGGAGCAGAGTTGATAGGTTATTGTCCCGGAGGACAACTTGCTGTCTATTTCCTAGATAGGATTTAAACCATTTGACTGCCTGAGTGTCAACTGAAAGTGAAGTAAGTATATCTAACATTAAATGATGAGGCTTTGGAGAGGTCTAGAAAGAGAGCAGAGGAGAGCAAGTTGTTGTTACGATTTTTATTAATTGAGTCAGAAAAGGATAGGAGCACAGTTGTAGTACTATGAAATGGCATAAAGCCATGCTGGCAGTCAGCTGATAGATTATTTTGGAGGAGATGATCAAGTAGTTGCCAGTGAATGCATCTCTCCATGATTTTTGCCAATGGGGAAAGTAGAGCTATGGGACGGAAGTTAGAGAGTTCAGTTGATCTGTAATGGTTCTGTTTATTAAGATGGAGATAGGGTAAGCAAGTACTCCAGCTGTGATTTGCAGAAATTCAGCTGGAAGGAGGTCAGCTGAAGGAGTACATGGTTTTAGTTTGTGAAGCAGGGTATGGGTGAGAGAGGTTGGAACAGACTGTAGTTGAAGGGCCGGAGGTAAATTGGTTAGAGAGAGTGTCTTAGAGATGCTAGTAGGTGATAAGGTATTTGCTAATGATTGGACTGTTTCAGCAAAAAATTTATTAAAGGAATCGACAATTTGACTGGGAGAATTCTGAGTCAAATTAGATGGGGTTGGATTTTTGGAGTGCCCTGGGTGGAGTGGGCTTTGATGTTGGGCTTGCTGGAGTTTATGGTAATAGTTTTTTTTATCTAGGAGTATTCATTTTTTTGTAGCATTTCTCAGCTGTCGAAAGATTTCATGATCAGACGGTATTTTAGTATTTCTCCAATTAGACCAGATTCTATTTCTTTGAAGCATTTTTTTTAGTCTCCTTTGTGAGCCAAGGCACAGGTTTGTTCTTAGTTCTGATAATCCGTGAGGGGGCATAGTATTCTAGGATTTGGAGGAATTTATTATTAAAGTAAGAGACTGCTTTGTCAAGAGGTAGGTATTTAAGGGGTGACCAATTGCAGGCTTTGAGTTCGGCTTGGAAGCTAGCTGGGTTGAAGTTTTTTTTATTACGGATTGTTCTGAAGATTGTTTGGTTGGGTAGAAGGTTTTTTTGTCTAGTTATAAAAGTAAGAGAATAGTCACTGATATCATCAGGAAGTATACTTGTTTTATAAGAGAGGGGATTACTGTTAACTAGTATCCAGTCTAAGATGGCTTGCTTATTGCTTGGTTTATGGGTTCTGGTAGGCGAGGTGATGGTTTGATTGAACCCATAAAGGTTTATGTGAGTAGTTGGTTTGACAGAGTTACAACAGATCCAGTCAATGTTAAAGTCTCCAAGGAGTATGGTTTCTTGTGGGTAGGATGTGGAGTGCCAGCTGAGGACATTTTCAAGAGTATTAATGTTGTTGCCTGGAGGGATATAGGAGCAAATTATATATAATGATTTATTAGCATTTGTCTGTAGCTTAGAGATTAGAATTTCAACATTACTTGGTGTGGGAGGTTGAATATCTAGTGGTATAACCTGTAAATTAGATTTATATAGTATTGCTACCCCACCACCCTTTTTATTTAGATGGTCAGATCTCAGGGTGTTACAACCTGGTGGGATTATATCATTGTCCTTAGTTGCTGGTTTAAGCCACGTTTCTGTAAGGCATAGGATATCAAAAGAGTGTACGTGTAGCAGGGCATTTAGTTGGGTTATTTTATTATTTAGGCTATGTATATTGAGGTGGCCTATGAGAAGAGAGTTATAGGTACTAGTGAAGATATAAGAAGTGATAGGATGGTCAGAATGGGGATCATGGATGGTATTGTTTGGACCTGGGTTAGGATGAATATCACCATGTAGTAGGAGGGGCTGTAGAAGGCTATGAAGGTGTTTCACGAGTTTACAGAGAATAGGGATTTGTTTTATAGTGTGGGGATACTTAATATGGGTTGTTCTATGAAATTGTGGTAGAAGGTAGGATGATGAGGATGTTATGTTAATGTGGGTTTGTGAGGCTAGAGGAGTGATTGAAGTTGTTTGTATTAAGGGAAGATGAAATCTAGTAAGGCTAAGACATTCATAGCAAGTAAGGTAATGGGACAAAAGTAGGGGGGTTAAGTATAGTGAGAAAGAAAGGCCCATTATAGAGCCCAGGCCTGCTTAAAATAGTCATAGCTGGGAGAAATGGGATGATAGAAGCTGGGAGCTGGGAGATATGAGGTAAAATAAATAAAATAAAATAAAATAAATAAATGTATATAGAAACACCTCCACCTTTTGTCCCTGCCTGTGAAGTAGCTGGTCTAAATGTGTGGAAGACATTATAACCTTGCACTGTTGGTGTGCTCTCCACGGCTTTAAACCACATCTCAGAGACCGCACAGACATCAGCATTCTCTACGGTAAAGAGAGCTTCCAGGGAGTGGAGTTTTTTTGTTTATGCTCCTAGCATGGACAGTAATACCATTAGATTTCCGTGGTTTTGATTTCCTATATCGGAAGTACTTTCAGTTTGGTATTGCCTAAAAAAAGGCACTACAGGGGAAAACAATGTTTTAGCTAATATTCAAAAGCCTAGAGGGGAGAGTTGCAGACCATCCCTGTCAAAGCAGTATGGTCTGTTGACAATCTCCTTCCATGCTGACAGATGTTGCACCCCATTAGAATGACATCAGAAACTAAGCCAATTATTAAAATCAATCATCTTTTTTTTTGTATTGTGGCATCATCCTTGGAGAAGGTAAAATGCTGCTCAATGCTAGGCTCATACCAGCCTGAGAAACATATTCAGAGAGCTCTATAATGTCTGTCTTCATATAGTCTAGGGAGGTATGTCTCAGGTCATTTACTCCCACATGGACTATGACTGAGTCATACTGGTAATTGTGGTCCAATGACCCAAGTGCATGAGTAATGTGGCAGATCCTAGCCCCGGATAAGCAACTGACCGTAACTTTCTCCTTACTCAGTCTGGCAAGAGGGAGATCAGTGTGTCTCATGATGGAGTCTCCAATAACTAGAATGGTGGATTTTGTGTTAACTTGTCTTATGGACTTAGAGGTAGAGGCTCCATGAGATGTAGCTCTATGTGTTAATGTGGGTGTTATTTTGAATGAGTGTGTTGGCGTTGCTGAGGGTATTTCTTATGTGTACTTTGTCTAGGAAGTATTTGTGGTTTAGGAAGGTTACATGTAAGTGCTTCAGTATATGTGGGTAGATATGTATGCTTTGAATTATGTGTGTATTACTGACAACCTTAATGACATTAACTTAATGACATTAGGAGTACTTTTATGTGAGTGTTTTGCCTCCAATGACATTGTGTAAATACATCTCTCACATACCATATCAGTTTGTTTGAGAATTAACTGGTTGTCAGTAAACATGAGGCAATTTCTACATTGCCTCAGGATGCCCATATCCACCAAGTCAGTAACGGAGACAGTAGGAAAGTTCATATCCATGGCAACAGACCCTTTTTTATTGATCAGACTGTTGGAGTGAGAATATCAGTCATTGTCAGGAGTATCTGGTTTGCAACTATGTGGACAGTGTTTGTCACTGCAAACTAGTTGTCCTGTGTGCAACTAGATATTGGGAGAAATTTCAATTGTGCTTTTATAGGAAATTGTCACTTGAAGGAGACATATGATAAGAAAACGTTCATCCATCATAACTAGGAGGACAAAATCCCTAGCTAATCTTCATGGGTGGATATCCTTACCAGGACATGCTACAGATAGTGGCCTCAAATGAAAACATTGACCTAGAGATTACTCTAGCCTATAGTGCCATGCCAAGATGTTAAAGGAAAAGCATGTAACTGTGGTATGGCTATCATCCAAGTAAGTATTACAGAATGCCACTGAAGACATCAGTAGTCTGAAGGAGTGAGTGCAAGGAGTTTGCCATCATTTATCATTACAAAATTCTATGCAGCTTGACAACCACCTAGAAACAGTGTACATACAAACCCTTTCGCCAAACCTAATTTTGGTGAAGGAAACAAAGAGATGGTCACCATTAAATATGGCCCTGGTCCTTTACGTTGCATGCAGATATTTCAACAAATGAAGGAAATGCTAATAGATGGGGTCTTGGGGAAAAATACTGCTACTTGCCATCTTATACATGCCATTAGTAAGAGTAATAACATGGCTGCACTGAGATGGAACACTCTTCATGTATCTAACTGGCTAAGACATCTTTTGTGGGGAATTAGGAAACATTGAATGAGAATACCTGCAAGATATTTCTCTGTGCCAAAATTTAAGGAAGCAGCTGTGTTGACCAGTCGATTGCCAGTTTCACATGGTCTCCCAACATGGTAGGTAGGATCAACTGATGCACCATAGTATAGACGTACTGCTGAAGTGTATAACTATCATGCCTGTGATGCAGCGTAGCACAGATGTACTGCTGAAGTGTATAACTGTCATGCTTGTGATCCACCATAGCACAGATGCACTGCTGAACATAAACCCCTACGTCATGAGATGGGTTGCCAATTGGCTCATGGATAGAACCCACATGGTGAGAGTTGCAGGCTCTAGGTCCGACTCTAAACTGATTACAAGTGGCATCCCCCAGGGCTCAGTCCTAGGATCCCTCCTGTTTGGTATATACTTCTCAGAGGTACAGGCAAGCACAGGAGGACTATGGCTGACCAAGTTCGCAGACGACTGCAAACTGGGGACCATAACTGACTCTCTGGCTGATACAGACATCCTCCAGAAGGGTCTCACTGAGATGGATACCTAGTATCAAAATCATGGCCTCAAGCTAAATGCCAAAAAGTGCATAGTCATCCCCTTTGGAAAAGACAAAGTACCTGCGAACTACCACGTAGTAGTCCCCTAAATACAATGTATGTAATAAGGGATCTGGGGACCCAAGTAGATAGAAATCTCTCCTTTGATAATCATATTGCCAAGGTGGTTAGAAAATCCTTCTATGTGGCCCACCTAATCACAAAAGGGTTTGCATCTAGAACAAAAGAGGTTATTGTGCCCCTCTACTCATCACTCATCAGACCCATCATAGAGTACAACACCCCATTTGGGATGTACCTTACAAGACACCTGCAACAGCTGGAAAGACCACAGAAGTACCTCACCAAGAGGATTACTGGCCTCAAACAGATGCCCTATGCAGCCCGACTGAAGAAACTCCAGCTGTACTCAGTTGCATACTGCTTACTCAGAGGTGATCTCTGCCTGACATACAAGGCCATGTCCAACCCAGAATTGATGGACATGCTCCATCTAAAAAAAAAATAAAAAATCCCCGAGAGCCACATGCTCTAGGGATCTAAACCTCACCACAATGATAAATAGGACGTGCCGGAGGGATAGATTCCTGTCCCAGAGACTCCCCATGCCTTGGAACAGGATTCCAATCTACATTAGGCAGAGCCCCTCACTAACACTCTTCAAGAGAAACCTTGATGAGTGGATGGGGAACAGAAAATATACCCCAGGGATCACTGCACTGGCTCTGCTGGACAGAGGCACAGGGAACTAATGGATCTGCTGGACAGAGGCACAGGGAACTAATCTAAGGGGGCGACGAAAGCCAACACATTCTGGCTAGGCTTACAGATGCCCTTGGGCAGATAGCCTAGTACTTACCTATGAACTTAAGTGTATAACTGTCATGTCTGTGATGCACTGTAGCTCAGACATACTGCTGAAGTGTATAACTATCATGCCTGTGATGCACCATAGCACAGACATACTGCTGAAGTGTACAACTGTCTTGCCTATGATGCACTGTAGCACAAACTTACTAATGAAGTGTATAACTGTCATGTCAGTGATGCACCATAGCACAGACATACTGCTGAAGTGTATAACTGCCATGCCTGTGATGCACTGTAACACAGACATACTGCTGCAGTGCATAACTATCATGCCTGCATACCACAGACGTAATGCTGAAGTATATAACTATCATGCCTGTGATGCACTGTAGCACAGAGCTGCATTGCACAACTACCATGCCTGCATACCACAGATGTACTGCTGAAGTGTATAGCTATCATGCCTGTGATGCACCATAGCACAGACGTACTTCTAAAGTATATAACTATCATGCCTGTGATGCGCTGTAGCACAGGCGTATTGCTGCAGTGCATAACTATCATGCCTGCATACCACAGATGTACTGCTGAAGTGTATAACTACCATGCCTGTGATGCATTGTAGAACAGATGTACTGCTGCAGTGCATAACTATCATGCCTGCATACCACAGATGTACTGCTGAAGTGTATAACTACCATGCCTGTGATGCACTGTAGAACAGATGTACTGCTGCAGTGCATAACTATCATGCCTGCATACCACAGATGTACTGCTGAAGTGTATAACTACCATGCCTGTGATGCACTGTAGAACAGATGTACTGCTGAAGTGTATAACTATCATGCCTGGGAAAAAGACATTGAAGAGTTGTGAATGTAAACAGAATATGTCACCTTTCCAATATGATGATGTGATGGTGTGACTACTGAGATGACTGGACACATTGATCTGCCTTCCCTTCATAATGCCTCCTATTCCAGAGCAGATGCATATGTGAAGTGTATAACTGTCATGTCTGTTATGCACTGTAGCACAGATGTACTGCTGAAGTGTATAACTATCATGCTTATGATGCACTGTAGTACAGACATACTGCTGAAGTGTATAACTATCATGCTTGCGATGCACCATATCACAGACATACTGCTAAAGTGTACAACTATTTTGCCTGTGATGCACTGTAGCACAGACTTACTGATGAAGTGTATAACTGTCATGTCAGTAATGCACCATAGCACAGACATACTGCTGAAGTGTATAACTGCCATGCTTGTGATGCACCGTAGCACAGATGTACTGCTGAAGTGTATAACTATCAAGCCTGTGATGCACTGTAGCACAGACGTACTGCTGTAGTGCATAACTATCATGCCTGCATACCACAGATGTACTGCTGAAGTATACAACAATCATGCCTATGATGCACTGTAGCACAGATGTACTGCTGCATTGCATAACTACCATGCCTGCATACCACAGATGTACTGCTGAAGTGTATAACTATCATGCCTGTGATGCACCATAGCACAGACGCACTTCTAAAGTATATAACTATCATGCCTGTGATGCGCTGTAGCACAGGCGTACTGCTGCAATGCATAACTATCATGCCTGCATACCACAGATGTACTGCTGATGTGTATAACTACCATGTCTGTGATGCACTGTAGAACAGATGTACTGCTGAAGTGTATAACTATCATGCCTGGGAAAGAGTTTTGAATGTAAACAGAATATGCCACCTCTCCAATATTCCAGAGCAGATGCATATGTGAAGAAGGATGCCTGATAAGTGTGCAGTTCAAAAGGTGTCCCAGAAGTTAGGTAGTTTTGTTTAGCCACTAATGGAGATAACACTTATAAGCTCCAGAAATTCTAAAATAGTAGGCTAAGGGGCTTGCCTCTGGTACCACTGAAAATGAATGATCAAGTGAGGAATCCTCATATACAGCCTAGTATGATACATCATCGGTATGGCACCACCACTACCATGAGAACCAGGGTCATGAGGCAAAATTATATGAAAAATGAATATGATGCAATAATATGAGATACTCTAGACTGTAGAGACAATGAAAAACAGAGAATGAAATTGTTTCATATCAGACTTTGCACAATTTACTGTTATCCAAGGGAATGAAGTAGTCAGAGGCCCTCTGTGGCAAACCAGAGCTTCCATGAATGCTGCAGTGAAGAGCCAGCCACCTAGATAAAGAAATGTATTAACTTTCTTCAGTCTCTGGTGAGCTGGACATACATTTAGTGAACAGCATACTGAGTGACGTGAAATTAACTCATTACGGCTTATTGCACCTCCAGGTGTTTCTGCAGATGCCTCCTACTGATACCTGCAAGCGTCAAATATTATGTGTTCATATTTGCATTAATAATTCCAAAACCATGCTACATACAAGGTATCAGAAGATTCCTTCTTAAAGCATACATGATGGCAAACACAGTTGCAGCTAATGAGATATTGAATATTATTTGTATAATGGTTATTTGTATTGCAATAATTTTCTGATTTCTCTAAATATCTCAACATTCAGATAACACATTCAGAACTACATAGCCTCATATGAAAGCTCACAGCTTTATGAAGAACATCCTGCTGGCAGTATGTGCCTTGCTTGAACAGTTATTGAAATATCATATAAGCTGTTTATACAGCATTACAAAATTAATATTCACTGCCTTTATTTTGGCTTATAAAATCTAGTTTAAAACATCAAACTGAATGAATGTCATTGATGTAAAGATTAGTTTATCCTGAATAGTTTGCCATTGACAGTTGTCCAGTAACAATAATTGTTCCAGAAATAGTATTGTTTGAACTAAAAGGTAATAATGTCATTTTTTTAAACGCTCAAGTCACACCCACTGGGAGTTAAAAGTAAATACTCAGAAGAGCTGTACTGGAGGGACTAAGTTAAATGGTACAGTGTATAAATGGTAATAGCTGTCTCCTATCCAAAAGTACATGGACTCATTGGCTATTATCATATGGATATAGGCATCTTGTATGCCTACAGATGACATACAATCATATTCTGATAAGCATGGAAGGGTATACAGGACTGTGACATTATAAAAATGCTTGTTTTGGAATGCATTAAGGTAGGTTACTAAGATCCAGTTCTGTTCTGTGATCCTTTGTTTTCCTTCATAACAAAAATAATCTAAAATACTATATTAACTCTTTCTGTCTAAGTAGGATCTCATGGATGTCTCTTTTCTGAAGGATTTTAAAAACTCCTCCTATTTCGTGAATTTTTGATGGAGTGGGATATCTGTCAAATGTAAATAGAAAACAGCTTGTAGAACTTGAAAGGAGACTGCTTACTCTCTTGATATGATTGTCCACACCCACTAAACTATTGACCAACAGACTAGGAGAGGGACACTCATGCCTAATATCCCTCCAGAGTGGGACAGTCATGCAAAGCCACTGGACTGCTGCTGTACACTCGTGGATGAAGTGTGGCCTCTTGGTAAATGCCAAGGACACTTCCCCTAATCTTGCAAGCATACTGGAATCTGGACAGGTTATTTTTCCTGCTTCTAGCAGCCTCTTGCTGAGGTTTCTGCTCTGAGCTGCACAGGAATAACATTTGGCAGTGGATTTTCTGGGTTCTTTAAACAGAATGCTGTGGAGTTTGAAAGGCTTTTGTCACTGTATTTCCACATTCCTGAGGTGCTTGTGCACTACCTTAAAAAGTGAGGTCCAGAGAAGTGACAGTCCACAAAGATACCAAGACTGCTGGAAGATGTCAGTGCTAGATCTGACATTTCTGAAAGATCCTTCCACTGCATAATACATAATGCAGATAAGGAGGAAACTCAAACCTGAAGATTTTGCAGCCTAGGTTAATATTATTTCCTTCAAAAGTCCACCCAGCGACCTGATCAGCAATTGGTGCATTTCATTAGCCAAGTCCCTTACATTATATACTGTATGCATGACATAACTGAGTGCCCACAAACTTAAAGTGGCAGATGCATAAATATGTTTTCCAGTTCTCTCCACAACTCTTAACTATCTGCCTGGAAGTTGGATAGTGGGGGCTTTGGTGGTGTAATAGCCTCCTCAAGGGTTATGGCAAAGATTATTGTGTCGGTTTCAACCCAGACAGCTTACCTCCTGGGAAAGCCAGAAAATAGAATTGGCCTTCAAATAGCAAGGCAAATGGGAAGGCAGTTGTAAGAGAAGATAATGTTGGCAGGACTAAAGCAGATGACATCTGTGCTAGCATCCTGAAATCACATTCTGACCTTAAAAAACTTAAATGACATTGATGTTATCATTGAGAATGGTTTTGTTAGATGAGCAGAAGATCACAGTGCAGAAGATTCTCACCCACCTGATACCAATGATATATTTATGCCTCAGCACAAGTGTGCATGTCCAACCCTTTTTTAAAGCCACTGTACAACATGACTTAAAAAAAACTTGCATTTTTTTTTATTGAAACCTGAAATTGCACCGCCAAAATGACACTTTCTATGCCAGTGTATCTTTGCTCTTTTTTTTTATGGGGTCTGTCATAGTCACATCAAAGATGCAATTGTGGAAGCCAGTTAGGTGATCTAATCTTACTGGAGTATGATCCTGAGTAGCTCCTTCATCCAAAATATTCAGTTGTAATTGAGAGAAGGCACATATTGTACAGAGATCAGACAGTATGTGGAAAAAGGAAACAAACTATTTTTTATCTATATTACGGTATGGTAGTGCCGTACTTGCTTATAAAGTTTCATAGTACTGAGTTAGTACCTTATAGCCAAAACAAAGTATGGCGTCAAAGATTCAGCAATTCAAGCAAGTGTGAACTACAGGGGTGTGCAAAAACTATGAGGTAACTTCTTTTTATACTAAGAAGTCCTTGCAGAAAATCTAGCCAAAGCATTACAGTGAGTGTACCTCATTTTGTGTGGTACATTTTCTTTAAAAAACACTTTACTATTATTGTTATTTTTTTTAGTCTATAAGTTTTGTAAAAAAGATATGTGCTTTAGATGTGGAATACTACAGTGTTTTTTGTTATATGTGTTATAAGCTGCTTAATTATGCACACTCAAAATAACTACAGCATCTTTTTGCTATCCATTATAATATAATGGATTTGTAAAATAAATTTCAAAACTCCCTGTCATAGTCTGTAAAATGTGTTCTGCAGTTGAAGCTTGTAACAATGGGGTTTGAAAACACTAGTATTTCTCAAGTCTTGTCTGGTTCAGATGTGAAGCACCATGCATGTGAACCTGCTGATGAATCATTTTGTCAGATAAAACAAGAAACTGTTCAGGAAGACCGTGCTTAGAAGTCTGAAAGTGACTCTTTCAAAGCCAAAGTTTGACTGTGCAACTGTTTTGACATATATTTCAGAGGAATTATCAACATAATAGATCACAAGCTTAGGCTAAATAGATTTGTACTGAACTGTTATGTATGGTTCCCACAAAACTGGATAAAAGAGATGATGCTATAATTATTTATTTGTTTTGTATGAATTTCCCTCTCTCATGTCACATAGGAGATATCATTCTATTTTTGAAATTTTACAATCTAGCACTGTGTCTTGTATTACTGAAAAATAAACCTTTTTTGTTTAAAAAAAACCCTCAAAAATAGAAGGACTTCTGTGAGACATTATCCAGGGAAGTTAATGTAACAAAATAAAATAAATAATTATAAATTAATAGTATTCACAATTTATAATACTTATAAAAGAATGTCACCTCTTACAGTACTAAATATTTTTATGTTATAAAAGTAGCAATCAGTGACTCGTTCCAAAACTAAGTGACAAGAAAGAAGTCATGCTGTTGTGAATTATTTTCCAGACACTAGTTACTGAATGTTATTAACTAAATTTACTTGGAGCAGAATTTGAGACAGTATTGCACTGTGTAGAAGGCTAATAACAAACTACATTATAACAAAGACAAAAGTCATATTCTCTTTGCTACTCATTATGTTGTTCCCTTGTTACTGTGCTGTTTGTTGGTAGTCAGCCCCCTTGATATCTAGATCTAGCTTTGAACTCCTGGCCACAGATTGTGATGTCCACAAGCATACTCTATAGTGTACACGTCAGCTTGGAGGAAATAGCAAAAATGTTAATTTTAAATAAAATTAAAAAAATTAAACAAAACTTGTGTTTTTTTAAGTCAGCATGCCTAGAAGTGCTAAAATAAGTGTCACAAATATGCAGGCACTTGGACCTGTCACTTTCTAGTAATTGCCTCCTTTTGGCATGTGTTGAATTAATTTTACTGTTAAGGGTCAGTGATAAAGATTCAAGACTGTATTGCTTAAACGTAACACTGATACCTTACATCTAAGTCTAGATTATTTTCTAAATTAGCTATTTTTAACAGTATTTTTTCAACGTCTCACACTTACAGCTCTTTAGTGATCCCAGCCTGAATAGATGTTATCCTTAGTAATCATCACTTCCGTATGCATGTATGTATGTCTTGTTGTAACCTTCCAAAGATGATCTTTTCCTTGAAAAAACAATTTGCTATGTTTTTTGTTTCATTTAACCTTGCTAGTGTTGCATGTCATTTTTTTTCTTTCTAAACTAAGTTACATCTTGAAGTACTCGATATTCACAATAATGTGCTGTTTAGTGTAATTTTATAATACTTTTATAAAAAAAGGACAAATAAACAACAAATTAAACATCTTGAACTCCAGCATTTCTAATTTAATCTATAATTTTCTGTAGGTCTGTGTATGTAGTAATTCAATTAGTGTTTACCCAGCATTCATTGAGTTTTGCAACCTGTTCTTGATGTTGTTTGCTTGTAAATATGTATACATTAAAAAATATTGTATATGTATATGTCAAAGCACTGATTGGCATTTTATTGCCAAGATCAGTTAGTAGCTGTACTGCCCCCCCCCCCCCCCCCCGGTAATTGTATCTGAAAAAACATTAATGCTTAATGTTTAGATACAATGCAGTATTTCTTATCACTTGTGTGTCCATATCTCTTGATTAAGTGGATCATATTGCTGTCTTGCATTTTAGAACAAACTAACTGCACAGCTGTACTTTGGCTCTCCACCAACACCGATTTACCATTCTGTCATTCAAAGTAAGTGCTTCTTTCTAGCATCCGTTTCAACAGTAGCTCTTCTAGAGAAAAGTATCTCATCCCGGAACTGCAGAAAAAAAAATACAAACATATTCTTCTACTACTACTGCAAGCAAGTCACTTTGTTTAGTGAATAAAGCCCCTCAGTGTGTTTTTTTTTTGTGAATTTTTAACAAAAAGCATCTTTATTAAATTATCACTTATGACATAGGCAATCATATGTTTATGTAAATGAAAACAAACCATATTGACATAGTCTTAGTTGCAAGTATTTTACATCACAGACCGTATTGACATAATTTTAGTTGCAAATATTATACACTTATAATCTATCCAATCATTGTCAGTCAGTTATTACATAGCTAATACATATCCTGCCTTGTTTTAAATCTTATTCCTCCAGTGTGAGTATTGCTCCTACAATTCACATTTTTTTCCTATGTAATTTGCTCCTACCCTTTTCTAAAGATCCAGATTCCAGTTATTTTATCTGTGTTACTATATTCACTCATTCTAGTACAGTTAGTTTAGACTTTGATTTCTATTTTCTAGTAATTGCAGCCATCATAATTAGATTCAGCAAGGTCTTACTATGTCTAGGGAATTCTGATTCTGTATCACGGCTCAGAAAAATCATTTCCCTAGACTCGCCATTTTGCTCACCCATTATCTATGATAGAGTCACCTGCAGGGAATATTTAAAGTCTACCAACTCATTATACTCCCAGAAAATATTTTCCCAATTACCTCTTTCTTCCCCATCACACCTCCAACATTTTCTCTGTACCTGAGGAAAAAATTCTCTGCAGTCTACATGGGGTATAAAAACATTTACGTAAACATTTCCAAGCAAAAATCTTTAATCTTCTAGATTGTGTTGGATTGTGTTGCATATTTGGGAGACAGACTTATAAAACCCCCATTGTTTCTTTGCAAATTGCTTATCCAACCTGACTTCCCAATCCTTTCTAACCTCCTCTGATTGATTCTTATAGTTATCATGCAATATTTTGTATGTTCTACCAATTATTCCTTTTTTAACAGCAGCTTCTGCTCTAGATTCTACTAAAAACTCTACCAGCACTGGTCTTTCATTTAGGACCCCCTGTTTCTTTCCCTTTACCCTTCCACTGCATTTTCTAAGTAAACCATAGAAAAGACATCATTCTTTTTAAGTTTATTTAGCAAAGGAACAATTTCATATTTATTACCTTTTACTACACACTTCTGATTATACAATAACATTTGTGTTTTCTGTTTTGTCATATCCTTCCATTATGTTTGTTGAACTGAATATTCAGTAAAGTTACCACTCCCTATTACATTATTTAATTGTTGTTGTACATATACGTATAGCACTCTGTATTTTAACAAGCCTTTCTCAAGTGCAATATAATCTTGTCTTTATTTTTTATTTCATTTTAAATAAACACCACCATTCAGTCCAGCAACTATTAAAAGGAACTAATGACAAATGAAGCACCCACAACTGACTCACTTCATCATTCCAGTCCTGCGACCGAGAAACCCAAGTAATTAATCTTCTGATACCCTTACCATCTAGAATCAGATTATCAACCCCAACTGAAAACTATGAATTTTTATGGTTTGAAAGAGTAACATGCAACAATTCTGCTGAAAAAAAGTAAAGATGTTCTTAATAGACTTGTCTAAGCTTTCATTTTAATGCCTTCCAAAAGACATTTTCTTCATTAGAACTACCCTCACCATCTGCTCCTTTGCAACCCTCCTCTTCACCACTCTGTTTATCTTTCGCATAACAAATGGTCTCTATGTCTTCAACAGGTACATTTTGAAGAACACTTTCTGCAGTGGTAACTGTTATTGTCACAGTTGCAGTTACGAGTTGACCATCATGCAATTCTGCTTCTTCAACATGCTTAACTTCAGGACAGTCAAACCATAAATGACCAAAATATTTACAATGTTTGCACACCTTATCACAAGAAGCCTTATTATGTCCAATATCTCCAGAATAAAATGCCTTCTCTTATCACAATCATGAATTAAGTGTGAATAGGACTTACAGAAAAAACAAGACTTAGGTGGGCCAGGGTACATTACATATGCCTGCTTCCCTGCAATAATAACAATAGGAATGTGCTGTAAAACACCATTAACACACTGCAAGGGAACTCAAACTTTCCAAGCACCATTCCAAATATGTTTTAAATCATACAGTTTAGAAATATCTTAAACAGAAGTGCTCCTTAATTAAAGTGCTGTCCATTTAAGCCTTGTGAAACTGTACATGTAATTTATTTTTAAAAGTCATTTTATGGGACTGAAAATAATAAAGCTTCCAAAGAGTATAACTTCTTAAGTGAACACTTATGCAAAAAATGTCAGCTACTGACACAGATTCAAAAGTGAAGTGTTAAAGCATGAATATTAGAAGTCGTGAACCCCAACGAAGTCACTACCATGTACTATCAAGAATATCACCATATACTGTAGAAATCTAAACCGCAGACAAAGCTAATTTGGAAAAAATGTCCTGGAAGATTGTCCAGTTTGTTAACTTCACAGCTGCTGCATAAGAATCCACAACTCTTAAGACACTTCACTGACACCTATTTATTAATTCTTGAGGGATAAAACAGAACAACAGGAACCACTCCACATTTATCCTCATTCCTCGCAATCAGTACTACAGTGGAGTCATCCACTACATCAAAACACTCTGCATTTTGACAACAAACCACTGCTTTTTCATCTATAGGTTCTTCCTCCTCAATTACAGATGAGATTGTTCATTGGGTAAGCTATCATTAGATAGCACTGTTACTGAGACAGACACTGAATCATCAGTTACTGACACAGATGCTGACTCATCTGTTACTGACAGAGACACTGACTCATCTGTTACTAACAGAGAACACTGACTTATCTGTTTCTGACAGAGACACTAACTTATCTGTTACTGACACAGATGCTGAGTCATCTGTTACTGACAGATGCTGACTCATCAGTTACTGACACAGACACTGACTCATCTGTTAATGACACAGACGCTAACTCATCTGCTACTGACACAGACGCTGACACATCAACAGCATCCTTGGACACACCCTCTGCTTCCATCATTATGTGACTACTGTACAGCCCTTCACATAGAAAATGTAAAGAGAAGGGGAAAAGAGGCTAGTGGCCTAGTGGGACTAACCTGGATAACAAAAGGATAAATATAGATACAATAAAAATAGTAAGGAATATTATATGCAAACAAGTTACAGTCTCTTATAACTATATTTTGCATATACTGGTTAGAATATACCTTGCAGCTCATCACTATATTGAGATTTGACAACACTCAGCACCCTCCTACTCTTGTTCTGCAGTCTGGTACCCATTAATAGTGTAGTATATCATTAGTTATGGGGTGATACAAGACTGCAAAATCAAGGATTGTCTTTTCTTTTTGTAATCAGATTTATTAAAATTATGCTGAAAGTGATTGCTGCTTGAATCACAACGTTCTGAGACGGATTTCTTTTTTTCTTCCTTTCTTTTTTTTTGCATGCAGCTAGGCCTGAATATCTCGAATATGACTCCTAATTTTAACTTAATACCTATGTCAGCTCAAATAAAAGTCTAACCCTGGGCATGTGATTGGAGTTTGTTGAGGCACCTATTTTTTAATACAGATTTTTCTGTAATATTGCAATGCTGTTTTAATTTAAGACAGTAGCATTAGAAGACGTAAAGTTCATAAGATTATAGAAGGCAGTAGTGATGGTACTATGTAAAGGCCTGGTTTCATTTACATCCCTGATGTGTAGATTTAGGGAAATGGAACAGCAGTTGGCCTGCTCTTCACTTCTGGGGGCGGTGGGTGGGTGGGAGAACATAATACCATTGTACTGATATGTAAGGGAAATGTATGGTAGCATTATATAAAGATATGCATGACAATTCTTAGCTGCTTATTTTAAACTAAACCAAAATAACGTTAAAACAATCATATACACTGATAAATTTAATAGGGATTTGCCTGATTCTTTACAAAAATGAGTATTTCAAGGTGACCCTACAGACACTGAACATTTTATTGTGCTGGTAAATAGATTGCAGTGCAATGAAACTATGTCTAAAACTGAGCAATCCAAACCTGTGGTACAGCATGTGTCAAATTCTATCAACAGAGAGTATCATCTGTATTGATACTATCTTTTAAATGTGAGAGAAGGAGAAACCTAGCTGGATTTTGTACAAGCAATGGTGACACAATTATACCTATGAAAACTGGTCGTTGAAAAGCATGCTACTAATGCTGTTACACCAATAGAATATCATCATCAACTATCTGCTAGAACAGCTGAGCCTTGCTTTTATACTACAGTAAAGTTAATTAAGTGTAATTCTGTAACTGTTAGCAGGATGAAGTGGGGAGCACAGGTAGTATGGTCACACTTATAAATACACAATATATGTGCAAAAAAGAAGACCTTTACTGAAAAAGCAGTTGAAGTAGTCTGCATACATTTTATTTATTTGTTTATTTATTTATTTTCCTTTTTTTTTTCCCGGGATAGTCTGACTGGGTTTAGCATGAACACCTTTTCAGTGGCTGCCCAGGGAGAAAAGATCTATATATTGTAGAATCATTAAGATAATCATGAAAGTTTAAACAAAAGTTGCAGACTTATATGCAGTATAAGATTATGCATAGAAGAGATTAAGCAAAAACAAATCAGACGTTCTATACAGTATAAGAATCCATACCTAACATATTCAGCCCATGCTTATAAGGAGGAGAATATTTATGCAGAGAAACAGTTTTTGAGCAGCAATGCATTTACATTATAGAGACAGAAAACAATCTTTTTTACTCAACTAAAAATGCAGACTGTATATGGGGTGACAGTTCTTATGGAAGATATTAGGAAGAAGACATTCCTCTTGATAGACTGCCATATCAGTTTGGAAAGGGAACCAACAAATGAACATGACAGCAGATATATGGCCACCTAACCTGGCAAAAGAGATCCAAACTCCAGAAGCACCCATAAGTGTATGCCAGTCTAATAAAGATCAAGGGAAAGTATTAGAAAGTCACACAAATACTAAAATTTGGATGTCGCTACAGAGAAAAGAATGTTCGCATTCACAAAAACTATTTAAAGAAATATGTCAGCACATCCAAAAGGCAGAAGTAGAACCACTAAACAGAATGGAGTTACACAGGAAAATACTGCAGCCTAATGATGTTGAAAATTAGGAAGTATGGAAAAACTGCACAACCTGAACAGAATTCTAGACTTTCTATCAAGATAAAACAGAAAATCCCAATATGGATAATTCTAAGCAACATGTGAATTCTGAGTAAGAGATACCTAACAATAAGAAACACTTCACTAAAGCAGTATAAAGGAAAACACGGCGCCTGGTTAGATTTCAAAAGCCACATCTGTAAGTTTAACACAGAAAACATAAGTAATGGCACATTCTAGGAAACTGGTATCTCTAGGTCAGAAAACAAGTAAAGCTGAAAATAAATGTTCTTCTTACATACCCTTTACAACAGGGAAAGTGGCATACAGAAGGTAAAGAAAATTAGGACATAGAAAGAGCTCACTCACACTGAAAGCAACCTACAGAAGAAAAAGGAGTGAATAGCTCATTCTGAGAGACAAGATAGCCTTGAACAAAACCCCAATCATCTGGTTGAGTGAAAATGCAGGAACCATAAGCATGAGAAAAAAGTTTTCTCTACTTCATGACAGACTAACCCAAGGAAACTCTAGAGCTGATGGACTTCTAGGTAATCCAGATATACGTTGAATAGGCATATAGAGAAGATCACAGTTAGAGCTGAATAGGGGAAATGTCGCTAGAGATATCAAGGAAAAAGTTGAATAAAATGTTGTTGTTTCCTACCTATACTTTGAGTTATAAAATAAATTATTGTACAGAGTAAGTAAGGACAAACAGGAACTAGTTTGTCAACTATTAGTGTCCAACCTTTCAGAAACATAGCACATAGTCATGTAGTAAGACATCTAGGAATGGACAAGACTAAATCACAGATCCTAGCAAGGTTTGACTGGTTTGAGATAATGAAAGAAACAGAATTTTTGTGCCAGATGCTTCAAATGCCAGAAGACATACCCTCATCCAGTTCAAAAACCTTTAATTCAAAATGCCTGCCATGGTGGTCCTATATGAACATATTATTATAGATCACTAAGAAAAGAAAACACCAAAAACTGCATAAACTACAGAAAAAGCAGAAGCTGCTTCCACTTTTTCTCTTGTATCGTATTGTAGATAATTGCTGGGCTGATGGCTATTCCCATATGTAAGGCTAAAGCCAGATCAGTAGTAAAAGACTTAAGTCATATTATTTTCCAGAGAAGGGATACCTAACAAAACACTTGTTGATGGGGGTGGATTCCATTTATGTCCAGAATTATGCACTGGTTGTGCCAATGCTGTATAGGCAAGTCATGAAAATGCCAGTATACCTTCACTAGACAGATGTGTTACTGGAGCATTTTAACCAAATGCTAAAAATCCACATTGAGAACATTTATTGAGGAAAATGGGAAAAACTAGGACCACTTAAAATGTTGTAATGATACAATATGAGGTAGAGACAAAGGGCCTCCATGGAGGTCATTAAAATACTTGTTTTACAAAGGCAAGGTACTGAAGACTTTGTCACCAAGCCATAAATATGGTTTATTTACAAAACTATTCAAAGTGTCTGACTATTTAATATATGGGTGAAGTCTATTTCAACATTTCCCAAGCCTGACAATTCTATACTGAAATACAATTCTAATAAGCCAGCCCTACTATCAGTTTTAGTGAAATTGTTGTTTTGATTTACATAAGGATGATTTAAAAAAATTACAGCCTGAATTGCAACATTTTTATAACATTGTAATACCATAAACACACTTGTTGAGTTTTCACAACACCTGTCCCACATATCTTACTTTAAGAGGTGGACAGACATCACCATAAAAAGTGAATTCCATACTTTGCAAAAATATAGTCTTAATGTTCATGGCATGAACTTTCCATTGGAGATGTAGAGATGCTAATGCACATGGTGAAAGTTTTGGAAGTTCTTTTCTGCAAATTCTTCAAATCAAGTAGAAAGATATGCTTTGGATATTATTCCTTCTGGAGTTTCTTACAGATTGCACACCTACCTAGTGAATCCAGTTACCATAAACACATTAACAATGAGTTTAGGCTTCGGTCTGATATACTTCAGGCAAACATGACAACTGTCATCAATCTGCTTCAAGACAAATGCATTCAGGGTTCTGTTTTCTGAACTATGAAGCAGTTTCTGCAGCATGTCTCCAGAGGTAAATCGTAACTGAAGATACAGTTTATATAACACTTTCTACTTCTCCTCTCTGGTCATGATCTCTTAAACTATGAAGACGAAATTCTCATAATGATACTCCTTAACGACTGTATCTAGAAAATGTACACATTAATAGCCAGAGGTAGTAAACATCACTGCTGTGTTATTTGCAACATCTATGACCCCTCCTACCCTTTCTAAGGATGTCTTGCTTGGCACATGGTATTTTCGGTCTTTTGGTAGAATATGCTACTTTTCCAACTCTAAATATGAAAGCCCTGCTAGTGGGTGCATCAGTTTTCAATATACCTTCCACCTGACTTTTTCATAGTTTACTGGTGTAGCTTTCTATTCATCTTTCTCCACAGAAGATGTTTGTACATGCAGTATTCATCACAGCTGAGTCAGAAGACTGTACTACAGAAATCTTTGCATCTGAGACTGTATCTTTGACGAATAAAGTTACAGATCCTCTTGCTACATGTTCAGATGTTTTGCTTCTTTCTGTTATTTTAACTTGTTCATTTATGCTTAGATAACCTTTATAGCAGTCACAGGTGCTTTGACATTTGTATCTCCTGCCACACTTATCATATTCATACCTACTAAAGGTGGTGTATCACTTTGATCTTTTATTTATAAAGTTTGCTACTTTATTTCAGTTCTGTAAACTTTGCTTTGACCTGATTTACATTAAAACCTACTGTGCATCTAAGTCCTTTTCTCTTTAGTGCTGACTTAATTGAGACAAAAGTAAGTCAGTGCATGTTGTTAATGCTAACTACCTATCGTTACATTTGCATCTGGGAATATATATATTTACTCATCTAACTATAACTTTACTAAATATCAGTTATGCAATGTGCCATAGACATTGTGCCTCTGATTATGCAGTCAAAATAAGTGTAGGCCTCATCAATTTGATATATTCCTCTCTCAGAAGCATAACATCAAGATGCCTAATTAAAGTGGACATCCCTGCACCTATGTTGAAATCCTCTGTTAAAATGTTAATTTACTATTGTCATTCATCCCTCAACAACAGTAACATGAAAGCACTACTGAGCCTTCAGTCTGAATTTCTTTACCACCATAAACCACAAGCTTTGCCAAATCAAGCCTTTCACCATGACACACTCTAGCAAATGTTTCTGCTGACATAACATGCTTGTAACCTGTCAACTTTAAGCTGTATGGGTTTTCCATTTACCCGAACAGTACAAAATATCTCTTTCTTTGCCCATAAATCTACTGCATTAACTGTTTCATGAAGCACTGACACACCATCAACATAAAGATTAGGGTTGCAGCTTTCTAATTCATCAACTTGTTTCTTGAAAGGCTCCCTTTTAATAAAATAATGTGGGCCTTTTGATTTATAAACCTCTTGAAATGATTCCACTTATGGCATTTGTGGCATTGCTAAACATTTCTCCCTTCTTTGGCAATGAATCTGGCTGGGGGCTCATGCTTTCAGTTTGCTGACTCACTCTTATGCTTCACTGAGACTGTGCAAAATCTGGAATTTGGTGGAAAGCTCTGGGGTTTACCAGTTGGTGCTGCAGGGGCTACAGTTGCTGCCATGTGCCTGAGCTTGTTTCTTTTAATCACATACTGTATACTATCAACATAAGCTCTAGAAGTCACTGGAAGCATGCATCCCTCATTTGTAAGCTTATTTGTGTGCTTTTCTGTGAGCTCATATGTCTGACAAATCTCAATGGCGTTATTCAAAGTTAAATCACTGTCACAAAGCAAAATCTTTCTTACAGTATCATCTTTAATACCACACATAAGTCTGTCTTTTATCACCTCGTCCCTTAAATCACCAAATCTGCACATTTTAGCCTTATTCCTCATGTCAGTTATAGATGCTGCAAAAGTTTCACCAGGCTTTTGATAACTTATATAAGAAAAATGCCTTTCCATTGTAACATTTATCTAGGGGTTACACATTTCTCTAAATTTACATTTTAAGCACTTAGGGTCCCCCCTTGACTCAGCTGGTACAACAATATGACATTTTTCTCCTATCCTGCATAGATAGCAGGTGAATAAACAAATGAATGCTCCCTTTCAATGGCTTCTGTCTGAGCTAAATTAAGCAGAATAAATGCCTTTGTATGGTCATCTTTGTCAGAAAATGCAGCCTGTATGAAAATGTTATACTCTTGCTCAAACACTCTTCAGTTTTCTGCAATACTATTGTCAAACACAAGTGCACTGCGTTTTCGAAATCCATCTGCCATGCCCACAAAATATGCACAAACACACTGAAAATATGGACCTTGTATTTATGTATGAACAAACTGTTCTGTGAGCTTGTAATAACATTTAAATGCACAATAAACTCTTTGAAATACTGTACTTTATGAAATATGCACTGAAATGGCTGTATTTTGTGGAAAAACTTTACTGTAATACTGCACAAACATGCCACCACTTTATACACTTCTGATAAGTCGGAGATCTTTAATCAATATGAAAAATATGTGCTTTGGGAAAATGCTGTTGTTTCCTCTTATTTTATTTGTTTCATGCAAGTTTATTTCAAACATTTTCTGCAGTAATTCAAATATTTTTATCAATATCGAACATATTGGTTTATTTGAATATCATTTAGAGTATTCTGTATGTCTCATTTCATATTTTGCAAATAAGAAATTATCTGAGCAAGTTCTAACATCTGAAATTCATTTCTGACCTGTTTTGTGAATTATACTTGCAATAGGGATGATCCACTCCTCTATATTCCTCCAATATCAACTGGGTGCCTCTTGGACTTAAGTTAAAAAAACTGGAAATCTTTCTGGCAACAAATCATTCTGGCTTCCTTTAACACCATGCCCTTTTAGACATGCCTCTTCTGATACTATGTTGCTCCTCCTTCTCTAACAGAGAAGACAAGCAAGTGGGGTATTTCATTTAGATGCTTTAATACATAGAAACACATCAGGATGGATAGCAGCATCATAAAATATAAACAAACTGATTAACAAACAGACCTTACATACATACATGCTTACATCACAGCTTAGTACAAAATATCAGTCAGGCTCACATGTGCTTAATATTCATACACTTGTGCAAAGCCCTTGGATTGCTTCTTAAAGGTACATACACACACATTAATCTACAGCTATGTCCCTGACTATCAGTAGGGGACAATACAATTCAAACCTCATTTACCAGCTTTTATAGGGCTCATTTTCTTCAAACCTAGGTGGATTTTTATTTTTGGAAACCATCCTGTACTACCAGTGAAAAGGTTGAACAAACTAATTTTATTTTCAAGACACACAAATTATTCTTTCAATACCCAAACTGCAGTAACACCACTGAGATATAATGCTGTTCACAGTCGGATACAAAGTATATAATTATCGCCAGAAAGCTAAAGCTATGTTGTAGCACTGTCACAAAATAAGTGGAAAATATGATGCAATAAAGTCTCCTGCAGAAAAGATAATACAGTAGCAGAAACTAATAAAGGAAGAAAGTACAGAAATAACATTGCACAGCTACAACAGTATGTTGTTCAGACACTCAAACTTTACTTTAATGACTGTGAGAAAACAAATCCTCCAGTTTTGAAAATAGTCATTCCCTAGTGTTTCTTCTAATTCTGTGTCTTGATTTACTTTCTCCAAATCCAAATGTCTAGGTTTTTTACATACCTTGGCAGGAAATAAACCCACTCCTACGCCAGAGAATAAAGTTCATAAAATCATTATTGCTTCAGCCTTTGATGTTAGCCAAAGTACCCAGAACTGTATAGTTCTGCATTTCATGCAGAGTACCTTGTATTAGTAGCATATTTAAATACTATTGTAAATTAGGTTCATAGGTAAGTATTAGGTTAGCTGCCCTTGTGGACCATTTTAAGCTTTGCTACTTTTCCTTAGTGAGCATCAAATCCTGTAACTTTTTCTATGAGGTAAATATCTTAACCATTATGCCAATCCCCAACATGTGAGAATCAAACCATAAGCCTTATGTCTGTGCAATCAATATCATAATCATTATGTCAGCCCCCCCAGTCAAGATTATATCACCCTAGACAGGACTCAAACCCACAATCCCGGGTGTAGGAGGACAATGGCTTATCCATTAGATTATTTATTAATCCTGTTACTCCTACTACTATTGAAAACATGATAGAAAGAATATATTGTCAGATTTAAAGATAGACAGTTTGATCACATAATTAGTGTCTGCATACTCACCAATTAATCAGTATCAACATGAACATGAAGACCATAAGCCAGTCCATGTTGTACCAGAAAGATAAAAACAAGAGAAACTACAACTACACATCAACACACAACAACAAAATAGCCAGAAAAATGGGACTGGGAATTTAATTAAAATAATCCCCAATCTATACCAACTTATCCAAAAATAATCTTCATAAGTTGGAAACATCCTATAATAACATAGCTAGATTTGCCACTAGTTCCCCTTTTCAAACCCACCACTGCCAAAGGATGGCTGGAATTGCAAAGCCAGATTCTTTTCCAGCAACTTACTACTATACACAAGATCTTACACCATCCCACAGATATACCCATACTCTCTACCCTTATCTGCCCAAATAAAAATTTAACAACCCTTCGATCAGCTAATAAGGTACTAGTAGCTACCCTAAAGTCCAACAACAAATCTGGAAATAGCTTGTTCTCAAACTCTATTGGTAACTCTTGGAACATTCTTCCAACTGAACTAACAGCCCTTTCGTCTACCCCACTTTTCACGAAGCAATTAAGATTCTTCCTTAAAGCCCAATGGCTTTGCCCATGCACAAATCCTGACTGACACTTTCTCCCCTAGCAGGACCATTCTTTACTGTCTATCTTTAACATGCTATTTCAGGTGCTCTGCTATTTTTTATTTATTCCTACTGTAGTAGCTCACCTCCTAAGGTTTGGTAAACTTTATAAACAATGTTACCCTAAAAAAAAAAAAAAATTGTTTTATTAATCCTTTTACTCAAAATTTTTAACTTATTTAGTTGGGTATGTTGGTATATTGCTGTAACGGTACTATATAAATGTTCTTGTATTTGAAATATTTTACCTGTCTGACATTATCTGCATTGTATATGGTCAAGATTTCTGTCTTGTAAATTGTCTTAATGTGGAGCTTTTCTCCCCGGGGCCACAGCTGAAAATGGACATACATCCAGTCGGACTATCCCGGTCAACAAATGTAAAATAAATAAATAAAATAAATAAATAATCTGCTTTAATTTGCTTTTACAAAATTAATACAAATTCTTAAGCACTTTTGTCCCTTCTGCTACAGGGATTTCATTAGAACTGAACAGAGACAACTAATACCTCAAGATATACATTCCCTCAGACATACTGAGCTCTTTCATTGGGCAAATGAGTTAGTCAGTTAATTGATCAACCTATGAAATGAAACAATTCACCACAAATCATTAAATGGTGTGGAAGTTAAACAGACACAAACCAAGACAAATATAAACCCTAATTGTGCTTGTGAAAATAAATAATCACTTAAATATAAATAATATGTACATATAAATATGTAAATGTGTATATACACATATATATTTAAAAACATCTTAAAACATCCTGAAAATTACGTATGTATATATGAACCATATACATATATATCATAAATTAATATATCATCGATTTCATAATTTTTAGTATTGGGACTTCAGACATTATCATTTAACCAAGGTGGGTTCATGGCTTACAATTTTAACTGCCAGTATAACTTTCTATATTCCAACTTGGTCTACCAACTACTTCCTTTAGGGTTAATAGTAATTCTCTCATTAACAGCAAAGTGGAACTTTTTGAATATGACACAACTAAATAGTGCTTGTACAATGCACTATCACCTGACTTGGTTGTTATATCATAAGTGTGTTCATAAATTCTCTTTCTAAAATAATGCACTGTTTTTCCAATATAAAAACTGGAACAAGTCAAACACACTGCAATATATACCCCACCTTTAGTGTCAAAATTACCACTTTGTAACTTAACCATAATATTGTTGGACCCCATCTCTATATATTGTGGCATTGTTTACAGTGCCCATACTTCCTTGTCCTGGCTATAGCAAGAAAATCAACATTTACAGGGTCTTTTTCAAATAAACCCGTCAGATTGTTAGCTCTTTTATAAACAATATAAGGCTTGTCATCTACAATTGTTGAAATTGAACAGTTTGCTCTTAAAATATTCCAATTATTTTTGCTAAATTGATTTATAATGTCAGCCCCATCATTGTACTACAAAACTATTACTCTTTCAAGAAAAAAATTCACAACATAAAAGGCTCTCATTAAAATAAGGTAACTCATCACATATGGGGATGCTAGTAAAAAGATCAACAATATCAGTTAAAAATCCTAATTCTTGGTTCCAAACATCATTCCTTAGTCTCCCTAAAAAGTCCCATGAATCTTTTAACATGTGGGACTGTGTTCCAAACAAGTACTTAAATGTACAGTCTATATAAACAACCAAAGCATACATTTTTGATCCTTATGCCACAACAAAAAGTGGAGGTTCAAAGATGTTTTTGTGTATTTTCAGGATACCAGATATAGTAGGAATAATGGGCGAGTTACAGTGTACAAATTTGCGTATGTCGGTACTAAGCAATCCTTGCAGTACACCATCTTCCAAGTAGAAATCAATTTTTCTTTATGCTATATTAGCTTCACTTCTAGAAGCTAAACTATATACATTTTCATCTTATAAAATGTTAAACATCTTACTAGAATAATCAATTATATCAAATATAACAACACCCCCTCCCTTATCTGGTTTCATAGTACAAATTAAAATATCCATAGTCAGTTTATCCAATAACTGACACATGAAAGGTCAAATTGTATCCATGCTGTTCCTTTTTTTATCTCAGCATAATTTTATATATATGTATCATATTTGCACATTTTCTCAAATGTAGAAACTAATGGGTGGGGTTGTGGGTTATAAGTGCTCTTCTTTTTAAATTAAGGATGTTGGTATTGTCCTTATCATGAAATTGAATACCCAAAACTAATTTCATAGTAAATATTCTTAATTCTGACAGAGTATTCACTAAATCAAAATGTTTTGTGGGTATAAACTTAAAACCTTTTTTGAAAAATAAAAAATATTCTTTGGTCATGGTAACATGGCTATAATTAAGAAATATTAAAACCATTTTATGTAAAAACAATACCTTTGCATTCCTGATTTGATAAAGTCTTGTCCTTTTCACTTTGCCCCATCCCCTGTATTTTGTTTCTCCCTTGTAAGACCTGTGGACAGTAAAATGTTTGGTTCTAGATAATTCCCTCTTTGATTTGCTATCCTTTGAGATCTCCTTAAAGTATGGAATTCTAAAGGGTCTGGGTAATATCCATCTCCTCCTTGGCCATTGGGTCTATTTTCAGCATGACCTCCACATTCACCAGCAAAATCATAACTGTTGGGTGGAATTTGTTCATCAGCATTGTTCGTGTGTTGAGTGATCTCATTGTAAACATCATTCATTTGTTTATTTTTAACTCCCAGTGATGGATATGATTTACCATCCCTGTACTTTACAATATCACATTGTATTTTCTTAAGCTTTATATTCTTTACTAATGTGACATGTTTATCCACTTTAACATGTTGCTATATAAATTTTCAAAATTTTGAAATAATAAATCTTCCCTAATCTTTGTGTTAAGTGCTTCAACCTCATTAAATATAAGTGAAAAATACAAGCTGTTCCATTTGATAATTAAATCCATTAAGTCCAAGCCATGCCTACTAAACATGTCTACAAAACCTTTATAAAATTAACAATCATTGGTCATGTCTTTAGGAAATTTTAATTTTTTGTAACTCTTGTGGTACTAGTTTCAATTTAATGCATTCAATAAGGTAACTGTTGTCCAACTGGCTACAGTTGGATTCCTCTGCTCATCTTTTTTTTTGGTGCACCAGCAAGGTGCCATATATTCCTAGAAATGGCTGGAAAGTACAGATAATGCTAATGCAGAAAAGGATAACATGAACAGTGATCCGCATGAGTTCCCATTTCCAAAGGGTGTCTTTCTGTCAGAATGCAATTTGGTCTAAGGGGTTCATATAGAGTTCAGCATTAAATGCACCATAGTGCAAGTGCCAGAATGTTACATTCAGTCTCTGGTATGAGGTGAACAAAGACTTGATAGGAATGATAGTAAAGCAGCCTCAAGGCTCTCTAATATTTGGTTCTTCTGAAGGAAGGCCTCTTTACAGGCAATAAGGGCAGTGCATAGATTCCTTCTTCTTCTTCTCTCTTTTGGATGTTCTCGTTAGGGGTCACCACAGCAGATCACCTGTTTCCATTTCTTCCTGTCCTCTGCATCTTGCTGTGTCACACCAACCACCTGCATGTCCTCTCTCACCACATTCATAAACCTTATCTTAGGCCTTCCTCTTTTCCTCTTACCTGGCAGCTTCATCCTTAGCATCCTTTTCTTAATATACCCAGCATCCCTCTTCAACAAATGTCCAAATCAACGCAATTTCGCCTCTCTGGCTTTGTCTCCAAACCATCCAACCTGGGCTGACCCTCTAATATACTTATTCCTAATCCTGTCTACCCCCCGTCACACCCAGTGCAAACGTAACATCTTTAACTCTGCCACATCCAGCTCTGACAACTGCCTTTTTGTCAATGCCACTGTCTCTAACCATATAACATAGCTGGTCTCACTACCCTCTTGTAGACATTCCCTTTCACTCTTACTGGTACTCGTCTGTCACAAATTACTCCTGATACTCTTTCTCCACTCACTCCACCGTGCCTGTACTCTCTTCTTCACCTCTCTTCCACACTCGCCATTACTTTGGCATGCATATATTAGATTGGTAATACATGTGAGTGAAAACATATTTATTTCTCCATAAAAGTGATACATACTGGCACTGTAAATGTTCTTTCCATCACCACATTTATATGTGAAATGGCACGTGCAACTTGAAGTAGGTGGGGTGTGCATGCACTTGTGCCAATAGTCATAAACAAAGTAAAGCCTACAACTGTTGTAGCATTTTTTGAGAACTGCATTTTGAAATATTATGTAAGTTTGGAGATCTAGTCCAGTGATGGTAGGGACAACCAACAGGCCTACAGAGCCATTATGTAGTTCAAATTTATGCTGTGTTCTTCTCAATAAACATACACACACACAGATATAAATATAAATATATATATATATATATATATATATATTCATATATGTGTGCATGTGTGTGTGTATGTTTATAATGATATATATATATATATATATATATATATATATATATATATATATATATATATATATATTCACTTTAGAAGCTCGAAATACTGAAATATCAAAATTCAGTATTTCGAGCCCATAAAGTGGAATCTTGAGAACAGTGAAAGCTCAGAAGCGCAAAATTCAAAACCCCAAATACCGGCAGTTTTGAATTTCGCACTTCTGAGGTTTCTCTGTGGTTATGGATTCAGGTAAGTGTGTGTGTGTGTGTGTGTGTGTTAAGGGTTTTGGGTAGGGGCTGTGGTGTGTGTCAGTCTGTTTTGTTGCTGTGATGTGTGTGTGCGAGGAGAATGTAGCTTGTGTGGTGGTGTTTTGTGTGTGTTTGTGTGTAGTGCAACCTTGGAGTGAGAATATTTAAGTAGGGGGTGTGGGGGGCTCAGAGGGGCTTGCCTCCCTGATTTTTATGTAGTAGAGAGCTTGTGTTTGTGTGTGGGGAGGTTGGTGTGTGTGTGTATGCAGTAGAAGCACGAAATTCAAAATCTCTGGTGTGCGAGATTTTGAATTTCGTGGTTTCGAAAATTCGACTTTATAGCTTTGAAATACTGAATTTTGATATTTCAGTATTTCGAGGATATAAAGTGAATCCATATATACATGTATATATAGATAGATATGATATTATCTGACAGATATACCAAGTATATATCTGAATCATCACTTCTTATATTTTTTCAAGCCCATTGGGTCTCTTAACCATTCTTGCCTCACCAGTACCCTCTTTTAGGCAGCACATCCTGTCTCCAGCAGAGCCATATTATGGAGTCAAATTGTGGATTCCCATCTAGTCATCTAGTTTATGTTTAAAAGAAGTCATTGAGTTGCACTGCTTAAAGTACAGGGGAAGATTTTCCAGATGTTTGGAAGGGAGAAGTGTTGGGTTCTAAACCTGTCCTTCCACCATGTTTTATTTATCTATTGGTGAAGATTTAAGTCCTCAGTTCTAGTACTGGTGGAAATATTGGATTTGTAGAAAAACAATTACAAATGAGTCTCTAAAGGCACTTTAAGTGAGACAGAGATTTCCCCTAAAAACGTCAGTAAGACATTGACAAAAGGGATGAAGCTTCAAACCTCTCTTGGTAGCTCAGGGACTTTAGGCCAGAGAAAATATTTGGTTAGGAACCCTTGAGGTCTTATTAATTGCTTGATATATTTAGCGAGATACATCCCAAAAGGAGCATTGCACCTAATAATTAGGCTGATCAGTGCTCAGTATAAGGCAATGATTAAAATGTATTATAATGCTATGACATCAGAAGTATGTATATGAATCATGTATGTATTGTGATGGTATCACATTAGAACTAAAAATAATATTTTTGTCAAAAGTGATATTTTCTGTTATTTTCAATTTTGTAACAAAATCATTTTAAGAAGTGAAATAAGTGGGATAAACAAATTCTATTTCCACTCACTTGTTTGCCTTTAAATGTAAAAGCACATGATAACTTGGGTTTATTGCTGATCATCCAAGTGTCCTGTTGTGAAAATTATAGAAGAATATCTCAGGTTATTTAAAATGTCACACTCCTTGCACAAAATTTGAAATTCAAGTCAAAACGATCATTAGAAATTTGCACCCTGTAATATTTTTAATTATAACAAAAGTGAAGTGAATTATTGTGTTCTGCTTGTCAAATATAAAACATATGAAAACATAAATATTATTTTGTATATAATATGTCCTAAAACAATATGCATTTTGGTATAATAATGAGATTTTTCAATATTTTGCATGCTATGGTAGAAACAAAACGTGCAAGGAAATCTTTGACAATAAAATTCAAGCTGCAGCATTTCTGTTCACATTGGACCTAGGAGCACAACCTTAGCCAAGTATCTGACTATTACCATACAATTTCATTTGAATATATTGTCATTTTTGAAGATACAGCCTTGTATCAGTAAAGGTCAGCCATAGGGGTGTAAAGTTCAGAATAAAATGATCAGTAGTAAAAGGGTTAAAAGTGGGTCTATATTATATTCTCAAAGAGGCATTCCATCGAATGTCTCTTCATCGACATGTAAATAACGAAAGCAGAAAACGCCAAACGTTCACGTCAGCGATTTCTTTCTCTGGGAAAGAAATTGCTTGCCCTCAAAACAAAAACACATCACTACAAACATAACAAAAGTGGGGGGCTTCACCCCCCACACTCCCAAACTAAATATACCAACTTTGAGATCGCACTACAGTGGGGAAAATGGCAAACTAACAGGGATGGCCAAGCAATTTCTTTCCAAGGTAAAGACATCGCTAATGCAAATGTTCAATGTTTTCTGCTGTTGCTGTTTGTGTCGATGAAGAGGCGTTCAATGGAACGTCTCTTCAAGGATATAATATAGACCCTTAAAAGTCACAGGCATAGGTGGATAACATAAGCATGGGGTTGTACAATAGAACATAGAATTGTTCTGGAGACGCAGAAGACCAAATTATTTGTATCTGTCAGGGTAAGACAAAGAAAAAAGTACACAAGTTTGTTTCTCTGCCAACATCGCTGTCAGTAACATTCATTCACAAGAATGCATACAAAAAAATTTTCAGTGTGAGTTATTCAGTACAGAAGCACAATATATGGATCTTGCCTGTACTTTTTTATTTGTTGGTAATCTCACATTTGTTTTTTGCATACATAATTTTTGACTGTGATAAGATGTCTGAGTATTGTTTTTGTAGGGGGTAACCATGGAGTTTTAATACAATTTATAGCCATTTTCTTACACTTCTGAACAACAATTGTACTTACAGAATAATGTAATTGGAATGTTGCAAGATACACCACGTTCACACGCAAGATATTTTAAACTTTTAGTCAGTATTGTTTTTTTATCTATAACAACGTTTTTGTTATGATATGAAACCAATTAGAGTTTTTACTCTTGTCTTTTATTTTATACCAGTGTTACTATCTTTTGTAGTTATACAATAGAAGTGATGGTTTATAACATGCCATCAGTCAGCTACTGGTTCATACGTAACCACAATATAAAGCAAGTGTCACCTTTGTGACTGTGAAAAATGCACATTTTTACAGAGAAGGAAAAATCCATTCCCCCTTTATGCAGCATCCTCACAACTGTCTACATCTGTGGGAGTTGTAGGTTAATACCCACCATGTAGATGCAGAGTTCAAAAAACGTTTGCTTTTTTAAAAATGACAGGGTGTGAAATCCTGACAATCAAAATAATCACATGGATCCTTTTATAACAGTATCCATGAGAGCCCCTCTCATGAGCTGTGGCATTGCCATCCTGCAGATATTTCCAGAAAATGGATTTCATACAGTGAAGTCAAAGCCCGTAACACTTGTGGTAATGAGTCACTTTGTGCCTTGCACATATTTTTAATTGTACTCCTGATGTTGTCCATGAATAGCTACATTGTTTTTGTTTATTGCAAATGGTGTACAATGCAGTTTACAAGATATCCATCTCTTACTGAACTGGGAAACGTAATTGTTTCTCTTTTAAGCTTTTTCCACATTTGTGTGACATTTTTGGCAAAACATATAGTGATTAGGAGGTATGGGGCAGTGCCCCCCGCCCCCATTGAGAGATACAAAAAAGCAGCTCCCTGAAAAAGCAATGTTTTAGTGTTCTGTACAATTTTATGAATTTACTTATTTTTACAGGTCATTGTTATACGGTTTAGATATTGTAGTTAAGATATATTGCACCTCAAGTTATGGAGACAACATGTTTTATTATATATCCTACTTTGAGACAGAAGTGGACAACTACATTGTTTTGATTCATGTAATATACCCAGAGTAGAATGGGCTTAGTACACAACACTAACAACAACTGCAATCAGTCTCTCCCAATCATCTTCCAACCCAACATCCCCACACTCACCATTTCCTATCAGCATCTTTTTCTTTTCCAACTTCTACTGTCTTTTTCTTTTATTCTTCTCTTTCTCCACCATAAATGAGTCTCCTTACTTTGAGTCTCATATTAATACCTAGACATTCATTGTATTCCACCATAGTGGAATTTGTTGTTGTTACTGTAGCATATAAAATTACAATAAAGGAAGGCATCATTTTGTTGAATGTTCTCTGAAATAAGTAAGCTTTGCTTTCAAACTGCAAACACAGAAGATGACTTATAGTTGCAATGTTAGGTAGGTCTACCAATGTATATACTCCCACAGACCCTTACTGGCATCCTTATCTTCTCCCAAACTAGTTTAATAAGAACAAAACACGAAATGAGGAATTCTGAAATGTGGCAAGAGCAAATGCAGACACAGTAGCCAAATGAAAAAAAAAAAGTAAAGAAAAAAAAAAAGAAATCACCACAATGTAGCCCTTAATGCATCCTCCTGAAAAAAATAAATCTGACTTTATTTTCACATAATCTTTGCAAAGTAGGCAAACAATGGATCTACATACTTGGGTATTCCATCTGTATGTATATCAGCTGTAAATCAGAAAAAAAGTTGAAGCTACACTTTTGTCAGTTTTAACATGTAATTGTGAATTTTCCAGAAGCATTTAAAGATGGTTAAGCAAATTTAAATAGTTATAACAATGAAAAAGAATCATTTTCTGATTGCCATTAGAAATAAAATTACCAGTACTCCTTTTAGCATTTAAACAAGTCTTAAACAGAAGTGTGTGAATCAGCAGTCTCTCTTTATACATTTACCAGTTATTTCTCCTTACCTCTATTCATCATTTCTCCTTTTATACATAGTTTAAGAAGAATTGGCACCGGTGTACAAATTCAAACGCTGTTCTATTTTCATTATGCATCTAGTATTAGTTTTTATTATTTTTTTTTTCTTAATGAGTATATACAATGACAAACATTTCTTCAAGGCATTCAGTTTAAAACTCTGTCTGTCTCCTTTGGTGAGTATTGACCTTCTGAAGAAATTCACTGGATTGCTAATAATGGCATTGAAGTAGCAGCAGCAAATACCTATACACTGCCACAGAAGAATAGTTTGTTCTATAATATATAAATAAAGGGCAATTAGAAACATATGTATTCATAAAAAAGCACATATTTCATTAATTTTAATGGATTCTTCAAAGTTAGGATGAGTAAAGCAATTTGCATTATGAGGGTACAGCAATTGCAATAAGAGATGTCAAACCGGTATTGTCAGTCCAATTATCAAATACAAGGACTTCCTATTCAGTACTGTTTGATTGCTTTATAGGTAACTGATTCTTGTTCAGTAGGTTGAATTTGTATTAACAGACACTATTTTGTTAGAGACAGACTTTAAATCTTTCTTGTTTTTACTACAGCATTTTAGAAAAAAAATTACACCTGTGTTTTTGTCACGCCTAAGAGAATGCTATAATTAGAAAAGCAAATTTCTCTGCCAGTACAGCATGTTTAACAACAGATAAAAAATATAAACAATGACCTGCAGTTTATGTATCTTATGAAGGGCAATTAAAAGAAAACTGAAGCTAGTTTTATGATGTTGACCTAAAACATTCCCAATGGCAGCTTGTGTGGCTCATAGGACCAGGGGAATTAGCTTGTGTGGTGGCATTCAGGGTTCTAATCTAGACATAACCACTTATACAGGGGCATCAGATGCTGACTTGTCTAAACATGGGCTAAACTCTTGGCCAGGCTTATAAGGGCCTCAGGGCCAACAGTCTAGTAACTTCCTATGATCCCATGACCATTGCTAGCACCAACCCTCCATTCCTGTTGAGTCGTTCTCAAGCTTTGCTTTAGAAAAGATAAATGTAAGCATTTTGTACTATGATGTCGCTTGCATAAATGCAGAAGTGTTTATTTTTATTTATTTTTCATTCATTAATCAAGTGATGATCTAGAGCGTAGATCTTTTTCCAGGCAAGACCTAAGCTGCAGGGAAAATTTGGTATAGTCAATCAACAGCCATATATTTAAGAAGTGGAATACAGCCATAATACTCAGAGAAAACCCATGTGGATACACAAAGACTGTGCTTAGCTTGTAATATTTTTAATAGTGCCATTTGATGAAATATTTTATGAATGAAGTCAGTAAAGGTGGATAAATTATATCCACTTGTACACGTGATTGAATGAGATTCAGAAACAATGCAATAAATTGAAAGCCTAATTTGTTGTTGTTTAGAATGTCCAGATAAACACAACAGTAACTACTAAATATTCCTTCTCTTTCCTGCTCTATACTATGAAGTCAGTGCAGCAGAAATGTGCCAGCTCCATAACTTGCATATGATTATGACACTAAAATCTGGTCTCAGAAAACTCAAAATTAAAAAAAAGTCTAGTCAGTGAGTCAGATGGAAACTACTCCAAACTGCTCTAACACACACACACACACACACACACACACACACACACACACACACATGCACAAACATATGTACATGCACATAAACATGAGTGTCTTTGTGTGCATGTGTGATTGTATGTGCATATGTATGTGTATGTGTATATATATATATATATATATATATATATATATATATTTTTTTTTATAGTATATTAAATATTAGAATTTTGGAGACCATTGTTTTAATAAATTACTAGTACTCTTAGGTTCATAGGAGGTTACTAGGCTACTTGCCCTAGGACCTTTACAAGCCTAACCATATAATAACCTGAGTACCCTGATTGACCATAGTTAGATGGTCATTGTTATCAGAGCGATTCTGTGATCAGCACTGACTGCTCCTGTCCATGAAGGACATAGGTGCTACGCCCGGGGTGAATTTATGGTCACCCATCCAGTTGTGAAGGTTGCACTTAAAAAGGGTCATTGAGGAGCTCTGCTTCACATGGAGTGGAGCTTATTCCAGAGTAGTGGCAATTCCTGATTGATATCTTGTAATATCTGGAAACTGATAACATGAATTCTTGACTTTACTCTTGTGACATCCAAAAATTGATAGCATGATGTCTCCTTCTGAGCCACACTATTGTTTGAAATAAAAAAGGCACCAGCTTACTAAAAAAATAATATTAGTAAATATCACTCATAGCTAGTGAACAAATGATAAAGCAATTTTGGATGAAAATAGAGTAAATTATTTGTATGCAGACAGTTTGGCAGAGAGAAATTTGTCTGAGCTGCTTTGATTAAATTTTATTTGTCTGAATGTTACTTTAAATAAAATGTCACTTTTGTTAAATGTTAATTTCATTGAAAAGTGCAGCAAAAATGAGAAAAGCAAGCTCCAAACGATAAAACTGTGCCAACAACAAAGAAGTAAAACTGCAGAGAAAATGTTAGGCACTCTTCCACGGCTGAACACAAACTCAAGCAACCCAAGCTGAATAAGACAATACTTTAATGGAACGATAAGCGCTTTCACAATTACAAATTGCTTCTTTAGATCAAAGAAAAAAGCAGCTTCTTATATAATACGTACTATCAAACAATTAAATCAATCATCCTATCACAGTTTTCTAAAATACATGTGATATCAATCTAATAAGACAATGTGCATATCAAAATACTATTTAAAAAGGTATCCACATATACTTTATACAAACTTAAAAATACATATGCAAATAAAATGAAAACAGACTCATTTTCTCAATGGTTTACTATTAAGTTCAGGTTTTAAAGGTACTACATCATTCATTGAAAAGTGCTACTTGATTGAAAGTGGATGTTGCAGCATTGGTACATGTTAGTGCTGGAGGTCTGGGTTGGGGTTGAGACTGGGATGTTTGGGTTTTATTACTTTTAGGTTTAGGTTTAGGCTTGGAGTTAGATTTACATTTAGACTTATGGTCATCATTTTTAAAGTGAAGTTTTGGTTTAGGAATGGAATTATATGCATAGCTTTACCTTAGGATAAGATTTAGGGATAAGAGTAGGATCAATTAAAGTTAGAAATTAGGATGGGATTTTGATTAGGTTTAATGTTAGGATTTTGCTTAGTTTTGAGTTAGGTCTAGTCTCATATTTGGATTTAGGGTTATGACTAGGAGTTACATTTGTGAGATATGTGGTGCGATGTTTTTCTGGGCACTTGGAATATGAGGACCATTGCTTCACACAGGAAATACTATGGAAATAATATGCATTACTGCAATTTGTATATCCTTTAATGAATGTGTGCATTATTCTGTTTTGAAAATGGTTTTCTAGTCTATTTTTTAATTGAAACAAATTTGCAACAAGTGCAATCTGCCAGACCCAGGTCAAAATATACACAGTGATCTTTGACCAACAGACCTTTACTGTCCAGCACTATATTTATCAAACCCAAGTAAAAGCATAGTCAATATTAAATAGCAGAGTCAATGTCCATCCAAACTATAAGAAGATATTCATGATTTTTACATTAACTGATGCAGCATGCCTTAACAAACTATATTTATGGAGACATCTAAGTATATATATGTAGGAGCAAAATGCAGCTACTGATACAGCTGTGAAACCTGTCCACACCAGCTTGTATTACAGGACGTGGATGGCATGGGAGGCTTCAACATGATGGAAGAAGCAGGTTTATAGGTAGTTACAAATCATGTGTTGAAGGAGACCACTGAAGAGCTTAGCCCAATTTCCCTAGAGTACTGCCTGGTTAAGAGACTTGTTGAGTTGGAGCCTGAAGGAATTAAATACTGGACTAGATAAGCCACTTATTAATAGCTCACAGCTTTAATCCTCTGAGCTAACTGCTGCATGTCCAGAAGGTGTTTTGTTGGATATGATGTACAGCACGTCGGGAATAGTCAAGTTAGACTTATTACTACTTGATCCCTACAGCCAGGAAAATTAGGGATATTATGAGTGCAAACTAGAATATTCTTACTTGTGAAAATGTTTAGAGATACTGTATTGGCTATAAGGGAACGCTTATTCATTTTTAGTTCTTAGACATGCTTTAAAAGGAAGAAGAAATAGCATCTGTCAATAATATGCACATACACTATATAGAATAGGTTCATAGGTGATTACTGGGCTAATGGCACAAGAGCTTTTACAAGCCTAGCCAATAATACTCTGAATATGACAGTATTATATACTACTACCCCATCCCATATCTGGGGAATGACCAGGGTAGTGTTTTTTTTGGTTTTGGAGCCCTGACTCATTTTACAGACTGCTTCTGTCCATAAGGAACATGGGCAGTATCCCAGGATTAAATTTACAGTTCTCCATTTATTTATCCAAATTCTTTTTGAAGAGATTGAGGGGCGGCTTTGTTTTACAACAATGCAAATTTTATTCCATAGATGAGTAGTCTTTGGGAAACAAATCTGTCTCTCCAGCAAGTTCTGTTAGAGTCACAAATAAGGTTCGGGTTCATGGAATGCATAACCTTTGTAAATTTTTTCTTGTGAATATGTAACATTTTCATCAGGGCTGCATCAGAGAATGCCTTGCAGGTCAGGCATAAGTCACCTCTCAATAAATGTTATAAGATGGAGTAAAGGGACAGGGCCTTTAGTCAGTCTGCATAAGACATGTGTCTTACTGTTTGTACTTTTTTAGTGAGAAACCTCTGAGGCTACTTTAGTTGGTGTAAGTGCCTGGTTAGCTACATGCAGAAGGGAGCATTATACTCGATTATGGGCCCAATGAGGACAAGAGTACAATGGCACTATGACTTTCTTTTATCTTGATGCCATGCCTTTACTTATAAGTTATGCCACACAGAAAGATTTCCTCACTACTGTAGTTAACTGGTGGTCAAGTATAGGTTACTACATATCTGTGTACGTAGGTCTTCTTTTAGGGGAGTGTGCTACCAATATTATAATTTACAGTAATATTTTATTTACCTAAGAGTATGATTATTCATTTTTTTGGCATTTAGTCCCAGACCATGGTTTTGGCACCAGTCATTTATCATTTTTAGGCCTGTCTGCAGAATGTCAACATCATTTGGGGAGTCACTGATTGCTCCCAGCTTACAGTCATCGGTGAACTTGTTGAGCCAAAGGCCTTCTACACTGGCCTTCACTTCAGAGAAGTATATACAAAACAGGAGGGGTCCAAACACTGAGCCCTGTGAGACAGCACTAGCAACAGGTTTCTTATCAGAGCAACGTGTGTCTTGTCAGTGAGACAGATTGCTATCCATCTGATGATGTAGGGGTTTATGCCTAACTCAGTAAGTTTATCTATGATAAAAAAACAAGTGTAGCATTACAGGAACAACGAACACACAAAAAAGTAAGGCAAGCAGCCAGGAACCAAGAACTGAGCACTTCATATATCCCTTAAAACATTTCCTTCACATCCATCAAATGTAAAAACCATTGATTAAGCATTGTCATCCTTTAATAACCAGGACTTCATCAGAATACTGAATAACACATTTCCATCCGCTCATATACACACTTAATACACAAATTAGTCCCATTAACATCGTGTTCAGAGGTAGTTGCTAAGCATGTGGTCCCGAAGACCACAGAGTAGCTTAGCCCAGTTGCTTCAGTGTACTACTATCTGGTTAACTGATTTGCTCAATCACATAGTAGGCAAATAGAGGCAGAGTGAATCAAACCCTGGATTACAGGAAGTAGCTCCTGAACTGCCTAAGTAAGCTTAGCCAACAAGATTCCTTGGCTTATGCCACCCAGGAAAGTTAATTTCTCGTGCCCCTGTCGAGCAAAGCCACATAAGTGATCCCCGGAGTGTATTTCCTATTTCCCATCCACTCATCAAGATTTTTGTTGAAGAGTGCTAATGAGGAACTTTGCTTAACATAGATGGGTAGCTTGTTCCAGAGTATAGGAAGTCTCTGGTACAGGAATCTCTCCCTCCAGCATGTCCTCTTTATTATGGTGACAAGGTTTAAGTGCCTAGAGCGTGTAGTTCAGAGGGACTGGGATTTCTTTAAGTGTAGCATGTCCAACAGCTCTGGGTTTAACTTAGCTTTATATGTTAGGCAGAGATCTTCTCAGTGTAGGCGATATGCTACAGAGTAAAGCTGGAGGTTTTTGAGACAGTCAGTGTAGGGCGTCTGTTTGAGGCCAGTAATCCTCTTTGTGAGGTACTTCTGTGGCCTTTCCAGCTGCTGCAGATGTCTTGTGAGGTACATTCTAAAAGGGGCATTGTACTTTATAATGGGTCTAATGAGTGCCGAGTAGAGGGGAGCAATGACCTCTTTTTTCCTGGATGAGTACCCTTTTCTGATGAGGTGTGCCACGTAGAAGGATTTCCTGACTACTGTGGCAATGTGATTATCAAAGGAGAGACTACTGTCCACCTGAGTCCAAAGGTCTCTTATCACACATTCAGTGTTAAGTTGACTGTCGTTTATGTGGTAGTTCATGGGTACAGAGTTTTTACCAAAGGGGATGACAATGCTCTTTTTGGCATTGAGCTTGAGGCCATGCCTCTGACATCAGGCACCTGTCTCAGTGAGGCCCTTCTGTAGGATGTCCACATCATTTGGGGACTCGACTATGGCTCCTAGTTTGCAGTCATCTGTGAACTTCATTAGCCAAAGACCTTCTGTGTTAGCCTGTACTTCAGAGAAGTAGATACCAAACTGAAGAGATCTCAGGACTGAACCCTATGGTACTCCAATTGTCACTGATTTGAAGTCAGATTTGGAGTCTGCAACTTTTACAGTGTGGGTTCTGTCAGTGAGCCAGTTGGCAACCCATCTTGTGATGTAGGGATTTATACCTAGTTTAGTGAGTTTAGCTATAATTCCAGAATGGGGGATGGTGTCGAAAGCCTTGGCGAGGTCAAGATAGGCTGTGTGAATCACCTTACCCTCTCCTTCGGCTTTTGTGACTGCCTCAAAGAAGTCAATCAGGTTCAGAAGGCATGATCTGCCTTTCACAAACCCGAACTGGGTGGGGTCCAGAGTTTGGAGATTACCACTGTCTTTGTTTATGAGTTCCATGATGATATGTTCCATGGCCTTGCAGACCAGGCTCGTCAGGCTAATAGGGCAATAGTTCCCAGGATCAGTGGTGGCTCCCCCTTTCTGGAGTGGGATAACTGTTGCTGTGCGCCATTCAGTGGGCACAAAGCCTGATGTGAGACTATGATTGAACATGGTGCTTAGGTGGGGAGCCAGTTCGTTCTAAAGTTCATGTAAAACGCAGCCTGGGATGTTGTCCAGTCCCAAGGATGCTGTGTTTTTGGTTTAAGAGAGTGCAGCTTTTACCTGCATAGATGTGATTACAGGGACTCTGCATTCTTCCTGTATAGATATGGGCCCTTTTGGGGGTGAGAGGGAGGTAACGTTAGCACTGAACTTATGTGCCAGGATGTTGGCAATATCAGTTGGTTCTGTAATTTTCTTGCAGTTGTGCTGTAACTCTGAGCAGATGTGGGCGTTGCCATTGAGATTCTTGACATAGCTATAGAATGCTTTGTGGTTGCCCTTAGAATCAGTGGCAATTTTGCTTTCATAGCTAGCTTTGTAGGATCTTATAAGGGATCTCAGCTTCTTACTGAGGCTGATCAGGGAGCTCCTCCACTTATGGGATTTTACTCTCTTTTGCAACAGTTTCTTTCCTCTGTTGTAGAGTTTGTTTATGGCAGGGGACCACCAGATTGGCTTCCTTTTTTTGGAGGATAGCATATTGGTTCTGTTTGAAATAGCACGATCCATGCATTCGTGTAAGTGCTTATAGAATGCATTTATGTAGGATTCAGCAGTCGTAACTGTATTGTCCATCTGCATGGGTGTTATGACATTTGCCACTTCTGTCTTAAGAAGCATGAAGTCGGCTTTGGAGGAATTTTTTACCATGGTTTCCTTAATGGTGGGTGGGGCTGGGATGCGGATATCTAGGGTGATTAGCTTATGGCCGGATGACCAAGGAGGAGTTGATTTCAAGTGTGGAACACTGGTCAGTCATGTTGGTAATGACTAGGTCTAGGATATTGTTGACCCTCGTGGAACTGTGGATAAGCTGATCCAGGACATTGGAATTTATGAATTCCAGAAAGTGTTGAGCGAAGGAGTTGGTACAAGTAGTTTTCCCAGTTAATGGTGGGGTAGTTGAAATCACCCATTATTAGGGTGTTTGGTTGAACCCTAATATTTTCCAGTGTATCAAGAAAAGAGGAGTGGGAATCCTGGGGCATGGTGAAGGATCTGTTGCAAGCTACAATTTGGATTGCAGTTTTGCCCAGAGTTAGTTGCACTTGGATAACCTCGGATGCATTATGCTGCGCAATTAGCCTGGAGGTGTGGATATCATTAATGAATATGGACACACCTCCGCCTTTGGTGTTCTGGTCCAGGTTAGATGGCCGAAAAGTGTGGTATGAGTTATAGCCTGGTAATGCAGGGTTGTTCTCTAGAGCCTTGAACCAGGTCTCAGTCACTGCACAGATATCAATGTTCTCCATTTTAAGGAGTGCCTTGAGTGAGTGCATTTTGAGATTTAGACTTCTAGCATCGAGTAGCATTACCCTCAGTTTTTGCTTGCCTGTTCCTGTTATGGTGGTGAATTTGTCATTTGAACCTTGCCTAAAAAAGGCACTGTAGGGGCAGCAGGACCCTTAGCCAGTATCTGGAATCCCAGGGGTGACAGGTGCAGGCCATCTCTGGCAAAGCATCGTGGTCTGTCAACCATGTCATCCCAGGCAGACAGATATTGGGTCTCCTTAGAATGACACCAGAAGCTTAGCCAATTTTTGAAGTCAAGCATTTTGTCCTTGTACTGTGTTATCATTCTGGGTGATGGCAGGATACTACTAAGGGCTAGGGTCATACCGGTCTGGGCTACAAGATCGGAGAGTTTTTCCATGTCTCTTTTCTTGTAGTCCGGGGAGGTATGTCTCAAATCGTTCACACCAACATGGACAATGACAGAGTCATATTTGTACTTGTTGTGGAGTGACCTGAGTGCATGGGTTATGTGGCAAATCCTGGCACCCAACAGGCAGCTGACAGTAACCTTCTCCTTGTTTAACCTGGTGAGCGGGACATCAGTGTGCCTGACTATAGAGTTGCCTTATGGGCTGTGGTTTATTGGCACACTGAGTCTGTGGGCTATGTGTCATTTGGGTTGTGTTAGGGGGGGTGCAGATTACTTGCATTTCTGCTTTGGAGGTCTCTGTTGCTTGAGCATATTATTATTGACAGCCTCTTTGAATGTTTTTATGTTTCTATGTGTGGATTTTGGTGGTGTAGGTTTACTGGGACTATGTGATGAGTGTGGTGTGGTGCAAGTGTTTATCTTCTCCTCTTGACTGTCAAGTTAAGTCTTGGTTGGAGAGAGCTTTACCTCCAGTTTGGCTAGTTAAGTGCATCTCTCACAGGTTGTGGTGTTGGGTGGTAGGAGGAGAGGGTTGTCTGTGTACATGAGGCAATTGCTACATTGCCTCAAGATGCCCAGATTCAACAGATAGACAGGAGAGAACACTGGGAGCTGACCCTTGAACATGCCTGAATAAAAAAACTACGTTCCTCTAGACAAGTGAGGAACGTGAGTATAAGAACTGGTTTTCTCTAAGCAAGTGAGGAAAGTAAGTACAGAAACTGTTTTCCTCTAGGTAAAGGGGAAGGTTGAGTGCTGTAGTAATTTGTAGCTTATTTAGTGCTAGCAACAAATTCTGAACAAGTGCTGAGCACGAATAAGCAAATTCAAGTGCTAAAACTAAGAATCTGTACCTGGATCTTGTGGCAGATAGGCTACCTAGTGCTTACCACTCCCACTGATAAGCTAGAATGCTTCTCTCCAACACAGAAAAGCTTGGTGGGGGGGGGCTCAGAAGCTTACAAACAGTCCTGGATACAGCAAATCTGTATCTGATACACACTAAAAAGTATATCACCATCATCTTTTATATTAATTCATGTGCAATAACCATCCTGTTATTTATGTCTGACTGTTTAAATCTATTATATATGCAAAAGAACACTAGATTCTATAGAACTGCTTCAGTTGTAAAAAAAAATTAAGGCATGGTCGCCGTAATTTGGGCCTTATTTTGGTTGTTAGTAAAAGAGGGTTTCAGTAATTGATGGTTTGAAGAACACTGAAATGTGAATAAGAGACAAAGTGACAAACAATCTTTAGAAAGTGAAAGTCCGCATTGTTGTGGGTGAATCTGGGCACATTGTCTTTTTTTTCACTCTGAGCTTCACTGGGGCAGGATAAAGAGTCACCATTGTCATAACAGATAATAGCATAACATAGCAACATGACAGAATAATAACATAACAGATAGTACATAACAGAGGGAACGGGTTTGAGAATATAACAGTACATCAGGCCTTGACTACTTTTGTTCAATGTTATGCTTCTGTCAGTTTGATTAAAAGTTAATGCAGACTGAAGTCACTAACAATGACACATCTCCACTTCACTTCATCAAAAAACTTGAAGTAGAGAGAAAAGAGTAACACACTTTGTTGCTTACAATATTAAATTATATTTTATTTAGTTAGTTAGTTACTGATTGATTGATTGACATTTGATTACTGGGAAAGTTTGCTCCAAAGTATTACAAAAGCAGTTTAAGAACAATAATTTTACAGTCTTCAAAAGCAATACAAAACATCTACAGTTTCAGTAATTATACCAAATTAGACATATGAAAATGTTTGTTAAGAATAAATACAACTTACATGACAATGATTTCATATTTAGAGAATGTTAGCCAGTTTAGAGAAATGAAAGGTAAGTTAGTATAATACAAACTTGAATTGCAATATGAAGAGGGAGAAAAAAACAAGCTTATGTCATATTTAGATAGAGAGTCGGGGGTGAAATTGATTGAATTTAGGATGTGAGTGAAGGAGGAGGGATAACGAAGTGTAAGGTACAAATAGGTACTTGTTCGTATCTAAGGATAGAGTTTATCCTGGGGCTGAGCAGGAACACAGCCAGATTTTGGCTAGGAGGCCTTTCAGAATCATTTCAAAGGACTGGAGGGAGGATGTTGTTAAGAGTATACGCCCAGCAAATTTCAAAGGTTTGTTGGCAGAGAGGAGTTTTTGGTCCATTGATTATAATGATTGAGTGGAAACATAGTTGTGCAGAATGGCATTTAGTGTCAAACAAGCAGATGGATGCTGGATAATGTTATAGGTGTAAAGAAGCTGTGTCTAAGTTAGTTGATGGGGAAGTTGTAACAAGCTCTGGCATTTTAGAGCTATGCAGTGGTGGGTTCTGAAAGGTATATTTGCTGTAAATGTAGCCACTTTATTATTGCATTGTTCAAGTTTTGCTTTTAGTGATACCTGGAGGTTGGTAAGGATGGGAGCACCATAAAGTAGTGAGAGGAGGATGTAAGTACTAGCAAGTGTAGTTTTAGTTGCATTGGTGAGAAATTCTTTGCTTGATAAACCATCCCTAGTTTTTGGTAATTTTTTTAATAAAATTTGTACATGCAGATCGAATTTAAGATTCTCCTTCATTATCATCCATACTAATTTTCTATAAGTGCATACCTCTCAACTGTGCAAATTTTTGCTGAATGTCCATATTTTAGCCTCATATTTTTGGTCTGTATCTCAAGAAATTGTGGTTTTCTGGCACATCACTGGCAAATTGATTGAAGGTTAAAGTCAGAAAATAATGACAGACATTTGAGTTTCAGACATCATATCCTTCAGAAAATCCATGCTAATGCAAAACCTGTTATTCTATCAACTTTCTAAGTTTGTAGGAACAGTATTTAAAAAGTTTCCCTATTTTTGGGCCTTTGTCCCCTCCCCCAACTATTTCTGGCTTTGTCCAGATTTCTTGCCCTAAGAGGCTGAGAGGTATGTATAAGAGTGACTTCAGTGGTTGTATTATTAAGACATATGATTTCATTTTTTTTTCATGAGAGAGGGATTTGAGGAAAAAAGTAGCAGTTTTTTTTTTTTTTTTTTTTTTATGAGTAGGGGGTGAGCATGAGTTATGAGTTATAAAGACATTTTCAGTGACTGTTAAATTTTTTGGAGTAATTTTTTGGAGATGTGCCAGGTTGTCTGATGTTTATAAGAGTGCAGAGTCATTTGTATACTGTGTTAGGGAGGCCTGTTGTGTGGATGTGTGGAGTGCGTTGGTGAGAATGCTAAAGAGGAGGGGACCCTGGACAGAGCTTTGTGGTACACTGGTTGTGACTGGTAGGTATAGAAATAGAATGGAGTGCCATTTTACTGACACCTTTTGGACAAGTAGCTTTTGAAACATAGAAGGGTGGGCTGTGATAGATCTAGTGAGCACATTTGTAGTAGAAGTTTGCTGTGGCAACCTGTGCTGAAGGCTTTAGACAAGTCTGGGAATGAGGAGAGGACTTGTTTGCTATAATCTCTAGCTTTATTAACAGTATCTATAAAAGTTAGCAGTATAGTATTAGTACTATGGGAAGGATGGAAGCCCACTTGTGTGAGGGATGGGAGTTCTTCCTGTAGGAGATAGCTTAGCAATCATTTTAGAATACATGGTTCAAGTATTTCTTTGGGGGGGTAAGATTGCTATAGGTCTAAAGTTAGTGATGTCAGTTGAATTTCCTCCTTTGTGTAGAGGGATAATGTGTGATTTTTTTTCTAGAGAGAGAGAGAGAGAGAGAGAGAGGGAACTTGAGATTCCTGGATTGACATATTTATAATAATTGACACTGGACAGGCAATGCTGTTGACTGTTATTTTAAGGTCCTCTCTTGGAAGGTTATCAGATGAAGTAGAGCATGGTTTGAGTTTGGTTAAAGATGTGGGCACAGGGTTGAAGATGAAAGTGGATGTAGTGATATGTGACCGTTGGGCAGGGTTAGGATTAGATAATGGGGAATCCTTGGTTAAGGATGCCATGCTATCTATGAATTAAGTTGAAGTGTATTGCAGTTTTGAGTGGTGAGTTATTGGGCGAGGATTATGGTTGAATTTTGTAAGATTTCTTGAATGGTTGACCAGGTCTTTTAAGGTTGTGTTTAATATTGTTTTGAATTTTGTCTACATTTATTTGATTTTTAGTAAGGATGGAATGCATTCTGAAGTTTTTGAGAGATTGAGGTGTTCTATATTTTTGTATTCTTTTCCACACTTTTTCCTCTATTATGCATTAAGATTCTACTCTTTTTGGATAGTCAAATTGCATTATTTAGTTTTGGTCTCTTCTTTCTATGACGACCGAGGTTATTTAGAACATTTATGAAAGTTATATTGAATTCATTTGCAGAATAATCTAAAGGAAGGATTTTTAGGATGTTCCAGTTACTAGATGATAGGGTAGTAATAAATATTTCTGTGTTAAACTTGGACCTGTTGTGTGTTGTTTTATAAGCATGCTGTTTAAGTGGATGAGTAAGATGTCTGTTTGTATAGACTGAGATATCACCACAGATGGAGTGTGACATTGTACCTATGGTGATGAATTTGCTAGGATCTGATACTAGGATCCAGGCTAATAAGGAATTAATGTATATATATATATATATATATATATATATATATATTTTTGTTTTTTATTTATATATACACGTGACTAAGAAGATGGAAATTTAGAATGAACATTCACGAAATAGATGACCACTAATATGGGAACCAAGTTACACCTGCACAATGTCTTTCTTTACTTCACTTCAGCTTGTCGTTAGTGGTATCTAAAACAACCTATGATTTGCAGTGCCATCATTTTGTACAGGTTGAACCCAGAACCAGAAAAAATATACGGCACCTTATCAAGACTCTTTTTGTTTGTTTGTGTGTTTGTTTAAATTAAAGCATTTATCAAATTAGATATGTCCTAAAGAAATTAAAGTACTGAGCTAGTATGTACTACTTAGCTATGAGGCAAGGAAGAAAATGCATTAAAAAGTGTCTAAAGATTGTGACTGCTGAGCCTAGAGGAAATGCTGATCTCATTAAGTTTCTCAAAATCTCTTCACCGTGGTTCCCACAGCACACAGTCTGTTGTATTATTTTGTAGTTTGGGTTAGCGAGACTCCTTAGCATTATTTCAAATCTGAAGTCTGGTGAACTGTTGATTAAATACTTTGGATTTAGCCCCAATGCTAAGGGATTCAAAGACAAAACAACAGCTGAACCTCGCTTTAGAATATTTAGCATGATAAGATGGAAGTTATCATAGGTAACTATAATTATTTAGGAAGACACTTAACAGATATTGTAAAGCAGTGTACACATAAGTGAATGTCATTTAAATGTTTAAAACTAAAAACAAAGTTGTTTGCTTCAGTACTTTGCTTATACAGGATTCAACATCAACAGCACCAAAGTCATCAACGTTAAACTCATACCAAACGTTATTTGACCATGATAGGATTATGCAGGGACAAGATCATTTTAAGCTGATGTTTTTCTTTATAGTAAAAAAAGGCAACTCACTAAGTTATCTCCTTGCTGTCTACGAAATAGACGTGTTTAGTCGCTTGTCCATTAACATATATTACAAGGCAATTGCTGTCTTTTTTTTCCCATGAGTGGAGGCAACCACTAATGTTTCCTGGCACAATTTTTTTAATACTACTCACATTTTATCATTAAACTGGGAGCCGGATGTATGTCAAAATGCAATCTGACTGAATTCCGAGATCAGCAGAACAACTGAAGTTTCAGCCAGTGATATGAGTCCACTGTGTGGGTTTTCTCTACCTTCAGGTGTACTAACTCTCTGAAGCTGATAAAAATAAAAATGGCGAGTGGAGGTGTAATTCCCTGCATGTGAATTGTGTGGGGTCAAGCTATCCACTATGGAAAAACAAGTTTATTTAAAATTTTTCTGCATAGGCATCTATATATTGGACTAACTTTTTGGCTGGTTTACATGTTCTTTAATTGTATGTCCCATAGCCTATTACCCTTGTATAGCTTTCATTGTTTCAGGAAAGTATATCACAGCTACGATTGCATCTTAACAATGTTCAAAATTACACTACTTTTTGGCCTTTACCTAAGTGTTATGATACCTCTCAACTGTACAGATGTTCGCAGAATATCCAGATTTTTGGCTTATATTTTTGGTCTGTTCCTCATAAAATTTGTTGTTTTCTGGCAAATGACTGGGGTGATTTGAGGATTTAATTCACTAAATAATGACATGCATTTGAGTTTCAGAAATCAAATCCTTCAGAAAATGTATGTTAAAACAAACCCTGTTACTCTAGCTACTTTCTAAGTTTATAAGAGCAATATTTAAAATGCGTCACTATTTTTGGGTCTTTGTCCCCCATTTTGCCCGGCTTTGTCCACATTTCTTGCACTAAGAGGTTGAGAGGTATGGTGATCACTTACAGCTAAAACTGTATGTGAGTGCATGATCAAAGTGTGTTTTTGAATTATTTTGATATGGAGATTAGGAAAATAGACACATCTTGATCAAAATTATGATGCAGAAACAGAAGTGACAGCGCATTTTCTATGGTACTTAATGAATTTAATTAAGAGAGACCGTTCAGATTTTTTAACAACTGGACTGGTCTTTGAAGCAGTGTTAGATGTGTTATGAGTATCCATCTTGTTGAGAGCTCGAGGCAGATGAATATCATGTCATGTTTCAGGTGTTGTTAGAAGCAGATGAATCCACAGTTGATTACTGTGCTTAGAGAAGCACAGGGTAAGTATTTCAGTGACACACATTCACCATAAGCTGAATATTGCCATTAAAATTCATCTGGATTAACACACCTTGTGGATGTGCTTTAGCAAATATATTAAGTAGCTGCTGTACATTTAGGAGAGTCAAAGTTCCTCCTCTTTATACAAATCATAGCTTAGTGTTCAGAGTTGTTTCTTACCTTAAACATTCACAGCCTCTGTGATTTGTCTGATATCATGCACGTTTCAGGTAACAAGAGACACTGAACTTGAAATGCCAAAAGAAACTAGAGGATATCTGGGCCTGTTAGCCAATTAACTTGCCAATATGAGACATTCATTTAGTTTTCCATATATGAGAAGTGATCATTTTCAATGTATGCAAATTATCGTTTGTCAACATATGACAACCCAAATGAAAAAAAAAATAAACTCTTTGAGCCAACTTAGCCTGCTGAAGAAAAAATGAGTATGCCATTTCACAAGTGCAATAATGTATACTATGTTGCTCACTGGACATATATCACTGTACAGCCAAGCTTGCAAGGCATTCAGCTTTGAGCTTATGCTTCATAGTACTTTTAATGCTTGGCAGTATCAATCTGGGATGTGTTATTGCTTATAAAACATATACATTCATAATAAAATCCATTAAGCAGAAACCATTTCACAGACAGTTACCTTCTACAATTGCCCACACAGGCAAATTTATTCAGGTCTAGATTGCTTTTATAATTGCCAGCTATGCCTAATGCCTGTTTTTTCTTAAAAGCAGTTTTTATGCTGTTATCATCACAATGATACTACCTGTATTTATATGGAATTGCACTTGCACCAAGTCTCCACCTTTCAAAACCTAACTGCCATTGCTTAATGATGAAATTTAGGTTTTCATGTCTACTATCTAATAACGTCTGGTGAAAACCTTACTATTCTAGAGCCAGAAAGATTTATGTAATGTTAACCTTTTTAATTTACTTGTTCTCTTTTTATCAATTTTTGTTTTACCATTAATTCAATTAATTGTTAATTAGTTTACCTTTGCTGTATATACTCTTGAAATGTATTTACATTGTCTGCATTCACCTCTATGTTCATGCTGTTGGGGAGCATTTCTCCCTGGGCCTCCCCTGAAAATGGACTCTTAATGGCCCAGTGCACTATCCTGGTGAATAACTGAAAATAAATAAATAAATAAATAATCATAGTGTTATTTTATATTAAAAAGACATGATAAAAATTATTATAAAAGTTTCTACTAATCATGCAGGTTTAATGATGATCATTTGAAGACGTTCCATGTACTTTTTTTGTGTGTGCATTTGGTAACAGTCGTGGGCAAAGCAACTTTGTTTTGTTACAAAGTATCATATTCACACATATAAGACCTTGATTAGACCATTATTAATTGGTTGAATATAAAGAATCTTTAAACAATTACTACAATTACATTCACAGTTGATTTTCAAAATGCTGAGATGCTATTGTAATTTTTTTTTTAAATAATAAGCAGTAGGTATATTTTTTCTGTTTATACAATGCTGCTTGTCCGAATAATTTCAAGTAATTGGATTTTAATTAGCTGGAAAAATGTTCTTTGTTCAGTACCATTATTTGTATTTATCTGTTTTGCATCAACATTTGATCATTTTAAACTACTTTTTTGTTTAAATCTAAATGACATATATGAAGAAAAGTTAAATGCCAGGTAACATGTCTGTTTTCTTAAGGAGAAGGACACACTATTCAACATCACGCTGTCATTAATATGCAAAGTTAACAGAAAGCTAATTTATGTAGTTATATGTCAAAAAATAATGAGCATTCTGTTTATTTTATTTATCTATTGACATTTGTTAACCAGGTTAATCAAGCTGAGCCAGTGGCCCATTTTCAGTGGAGACCCGAGGAGAAAAGCTCCAGACAATAGTACAAGTAATTATGATATTTACAAGATATTAAAGTAAGGTCGCAGAAATATAGTACAAGTCAAAAAGTTGTGCACAGCAGTACAATGCATAGGTAAAATAACAGTTAACAAGTACAATTTTAAAATGTTAAGAGTTTAGAGAATATTACACAGTGGAGTACAATATGAATACAGTTTGCTAGATCACGTACAAGGAGGAGAAAGGGAAAGCAGTCACTATGAGGAGAGTGGAGATTAGTTCAACTGGGGGACTGACAAAAGCATCAAAGTTTTACATAAGGTGGTTTCATTTTGGAAGCTGTGCCGCTCCAGCCTAGCTTCCCCTGCTTACTACCTATGATAAATCACCACTGAGCCTACCATGTCTAGGAGGAGAGAGACATCCTTAGTTTGACAACAAAAATCAGGTATTTATCTTTCTCTTTCTTTGGTAGAAAATATTACTTTTGAAATACCTTTTAAAAGCGACAAGTAGTCTTTGGTAGACTGGCAAGACATTTGGGCTTCCATAGCAGAACATCCCATCTGTCAACAATAAGGACATAGGATGATACACTGAGGAATGCATCAGCTGAAATGCAGTGCCAGTAATGGGAAATGAATTCATGCACCTACTCTGGGAAGAGAACCCACTGCCTTCTGATTTTCCAGCATCAGAGTCTACTGTACTATCTGTGAAACATCTGACACCAACAGATTTATGAACTGCATGTTTATTTCACATTCTGTATATGTATATATATATATATATATATATATATATATAGATATTCAGTATCAAAGAATGCCTTGTATTATTAAACAAAAAAGGAGACTTATATATTCACATAAACTCTTTGAAGTTAGGAAAAAAATACATGATATGCATAATTTTGGTAATTTTTCACATGAATTAACTTCTTTAATGTTGTTTAAAACTTACCTCTGAGAATTCTAAACACTTCAGTGTCTGGTTTTGACTTATTTTCTTGCTGTTTATGAAGATTTCCTGTAATTTTACCTTTGAAATATAATAAAATCTCCAGAATTCCCAGCCCCATTTAATCCAAGCTCACTTAAATTAGTCTATGCAGTTAATGGGCTGCTGCTGTGCTCTACGAGTTAAAACTGCATTATTTTGTGTTATGACATGAGGAAGATTTAGGAAGAAGTAATAGTAACCGATTCCATAGACAGATTTATGATAAACACTGACTCATTATTCAGAAAATAGGAAAATTAATTCAGAAACACAGGTCAAATTCAGACAGGTTATCATGAGGTGTACACAATGTGTACACCTCACTGTAGCCTTTTCACATTCAGCGATAGTTCCAGCATGATGCTTCTGCACAAATATGTGCAGCACCATGGTGGACTGTGTCCATATTCATGCTAGATACTATTGAGGCAGTCTGGGAGAGAGGCATATGCTAATTAGCTATGTACTCTCCCCTGGAGCTGCCTGCAGAATGGCATTAATACAGCCAAATGATTCAGGGATTTGCACAGCCAATCCTGGGCACTCATATTAATGAACTACTGCTGAAGAGTTAAGTGCTGAGGAATTTATTGGTTAAGTAGAGGTAGGGGGCCCATGCATGGATGTGTATGAGGGATTGCATGTGTGGGTTTATTTGTGAGTGTAGGTCTGCCTGACAAGTAGCAGTAGGGGGGATATTAAGATGTAGGTTTGTGGTGTTTGTGGGTGTGTGTATGTATGTGAGTATAGGTGGATAGGTGAGCATGTCCGTGAGTGTGATTGGATGGAGAGGGATCTTAGTGTTTGTATGTATGTGTATGTGTGTGAGTGTGTGTCAAGTATGTGAGTATGGGGGAGTCTGTCCATCAGTGTGATTGGGAGATGAAGAGACTGTGTGTGTGCATGTGTGTGTGTGTGTGTGTGTGTGTGTGTGTGTGTGTGTGTGTGTGTGTGTGTGTGTGTGTGTGTATGTATGTATGTATGCATGTGAGTATGAGAGAATGAATTAGTGTGTCTGTAAGTGTGATTGAATGGAGAGGGGTCTGTGTGTATGTGTGTGTGTGTGTGTGTGTGTGTGTGTGTGTGTGTGTGTGTGTGTGTGTGTGTGTGTGTGTGTGTGTGCCTGTGTGTGTGTGTATGTGTATGAATGTATGTATGTGAGTACGGGTGGATGGGTGAATGTGTCTGTGAATGACTGGATGGAGAGATGCCAAAAAAAAAGGACTTGAACCCTGCACCTTTGCTACAGTAAGCCTCACCCCTAAGCTGTTCACTATCTGACAAGTTAGCATAGCAGGGTGTTTTTTAACATATATTGAGGATCTACGGCATTATTCAATGCCTGCAACAGTTTGTGTTTACAGTGGAACAGGACAGGGAATATTTAGCATACCTCTCAGCCTCATAGTGTAATAAATCAAAATCATTGCCACAAGTAATGGTTGGACAACATCAGGGATGAATTTGAATTATACCGCTAACAACATTCTAAAGTTGTTAGTATACCACTTTTGCTGTGCATGTATTTACTAAAGAATATGACATGTGAAACTCCAATGGCTCACATTAATGATTAGTGTAGTTATCTGTGATGAATGATGAAAACAAGAGATACTGGGGACATTCTTATAGCACAGGGACAGCTATGGTGTACGTGGCGTACCATATTATGTGTAGGAGAGTGAATTGAAGGGATGTCTATGCTAACATGATGTGGCTGCCACCACTGATAAGTACCACAGTCTCAGTAGTTAATGGAGATTCATAAATATACAAAGTAGCCAATAATGAGTTCTTTGAATTGCAAAATACCATACCGGACAAGTGGGGCCTTTTTACTACATCCTAAATGGGAGAAGTGGGGTTCTTTATGAATCCCAGAGAAAATGTATTGAAAATAAAATATTTTTATCTGGGTTTTATTCCTTCCAGCATAGTAAAGGGAGACTATGGCACACACTTATTTAAGATAACAAATGCCAACATGAATGAAAATGAGTTAATTTTTTTCTAGTATCAATTTATATTTTCCAATCAAATTGTTTTCAGGATGACGCAGTGGTGGATTGGTAACATTGTTGCCTCACAGCAAGAGGTTCTCCGTTTCGATTCTCAGTTGGAGTGCCTTTTGTGTGGAATCTGCATGTCCTCCCTACATTTGTGTGGGTTTCCTCTGGGTGCTCCGGTTTCCTCCCACATTCAAAGACATGCATCTGGAACGTTTCTCCCTGGGCCACTGCTGAAAATTGGCTATGTTCCAAGTCAGACTTTCCCGGTTAACAAATGTTAAATTAAAAAAATTTAAATTATAATTCAATTATGTCCCCAGGCATGTTTTTATACTTATAGTTTAAGCTACTCAATACAGGTTATTTAAAGTATTAAGTACATGGTAACTTGTTGGAGTTTTATGACAATATTATCTTCTCCTATGAAACTGTGGCATCTGTGGATGTGGTCTATATGGACCTTTCTAGTGCCTTTCACTCTTTCTCACATGATAGCATTCTTGATTTCATGTGATCACTGAACCATTATAAATTAGATAAATGTTATTTTTTCAGTGGCTTTGAAACAAGAAATTTGAAGTAACAGCACAAAACTGTAACTCAGAAGAAAGTACAGTTAATGTCAGAATTCTACTGGGGTCTATTTTAAGCCCTTTTTTATTTATATCTAGCTTTCTCAATGCAGAAATTGTGGATCAGCAAATATGTAGATGATATGAAAGCTGATGCACTTGTGAGAAGAATCACTGAACAAACAATGTTACTGTTTTAGACTCCTTATATGTGTGGTCTGTTGGTAATGGGGTTCTATTCAACTCTGTTAAATGTAACATACTACATTTTAATAACTCTTCATATGCATTTAATCAGGATCTTATTTCTGAATTCCATTCCATTAAGACCTCAGTACTGTTTTCAATGATCACCTTAGACATTAAACAATGTCAATATTAAACTGATGTTATGAAACCATGAGTGATATTTTTCAATGTGTTTGTATCAGAGAGGAAAAGGCACTGATAGTTCTCCACAAGACACTAATTTGGCCTATTCCTAATATTGTGTATGTAGGATAAGCCTGTACATATAAGTTCAGTTCTTTAATAAAATTTCAGCGAATAAAAAAAGCCTTTAACAGACCGATCTGCAGTGTAGTTCACCTTCCTTACTGGGGCTGGTTAAGGGAGCTGAAATTATTTTCCATTAGTTATAGATTACTGATATTTAAAGGTCTTTGGCATGAACTGTTGGCTGCTACTTTCAGTATTAATTTTATTTCTCATGATAGGAACATGAAAAATAAGTTATTGGTTTACCCGCCAGTTATAAGGTCTGATGTTATTTATGAGAAGAGTTTTAAATTCAGAGGAGGTATGACGTAGAATTACGTTGTACTACAAGTTAGACATTCATCATTCCTGGTTATACTTAAAGTTAAGTTAGATGCCTGGTTTAAGAATAAAGTGCATAGGGTCCATATTTGGGTGTGGATGCTTTGGTAGTCCTTCTGATGCTTTGAGTCTGTTGTACTATAACACTGAACATTGAACATCACGTCCTAGACTGGTTTCCTGTTTGTCCTTTACTTTTCAGGGAGAATTCCCTTGAGTAAAATAATGCATGGATCAGAAAATAAATGGATAAGTGAATTAATGTGTGGTCTTAATACTTATCGATGACTTTATTCTGCTTCTATCTGAGATATATTATTCTCAAATCAGTGTTGCCTTTATATTTGTAAATAGTTGTTAATAATCACTGTTAAATATGCTGTGCCTTTAGTAAAACTTGTGGACTATGATAATCTAGTTTATCTATGATTTTACCTTTTGAAGGAATTAATATTATAACTTGAGTCATTGCTGGTAGATTGTTCAGTGTTTCCTTTTAAAATGGAATTTATGAATTAGACAGTTAAGTATAAAGTTGATTTACATGACTTTGTGGCCTAGAACTTAGCTTTATTGTTATATTGCACTACAGTTAATGTATTCTACTCATTTTACTAGTAGTAGGGCACTACTAACAGTTTACCAATATGGTACAAGTGATCGTACCATTGACCTACATGAGGCAACAAAAAAATGTAAAGGTCTCCTTTCTTCACAACTGATAGCACCAAATAAAGCATTCACTGCAACTGTATTTTGAAGGTGATGTAGTGCTACCATAAAGCTAGACCTAACTGATACACATAAAGTTCACTAGATAAGATGCTCAGTACATTGGAAAATCAATTGAATGCTGTACTGCCTCTGATGCTTCCTTGTTGGAACTGTTAAAACACATTATTAGGACAACACAGTACATTTTCTGGGATTCTGGGGAATTAGTAAACCTGCCTGCCTTCCTTCATGTGTGTATATCTGTGTGTATATATATATATATATATATATATATATATATATGTGTGTGTGTGTGTGTATGGGTCCCTATCAGATTATCAAAGTTTCAAAACTTCGAAAGTCATATACTAGAATTGGTTTTACTATTTTGAAGTTGTACAATGATAAACGATTGTTTAGTTTTTCTGATATATCTTTAAAATCTGTAGAAAGTACAAATACTAAAACTGCTGAAACAACTTGACAAAGCACCCAAAGGACGACGCAAGAAGGATAAAACCAAATGCAAAGTTGATGAAGCGCTTTTCATCAGGTTCGCTGACCCAACTTCCTCAGATAACAACAAAGTAATGCATAGAAATTTTTAAATACATTCAAAGTTGCATTCAAAAGTCATGTGATAAAATCATTTACATAATAAATTAATAACAATTAACTACAAAGTGTCTCAATGCATTCTTTAAACTACCTTGCTTTTAAAGTGATAATCTCACTAATAAAATATTAAATCAAACCAACAATAATATTTGCAGCTTTAAATAATGTTCACTAATTTGAATACTTTAAATTAAGTTGAAATCAATCCTAATACTATTATTGTCTCAAAAAGCTCATAATCAAGTAATGTCGACATATTATATATTATTTAAAAATACATGTTATATATATATATATATATATATATATATATATATATATATATATATATATATATATATGTTTGCCTTATATAGTGTAGTATATACATATAATATAATATAATATACACACATATATATATATATATATATATATATATATATATATATATATATATATACATATATATATATATACAGACATTAAACAATTCATTACAGCTATCTCTTCAAACTTCTAAGTTTCAAGTATGGCAAGACTGAACAAGTTTCATTAATGCCAGGAGGGTGATGGGCATCTAACCTTAACTGCCATAAGAGTTCCAGTTGTTCTAGTAAAAAACTTGTAGCCCCCCCCCCCCTTAGTCTTCCATAATTTGATCTATGGCCCTAAATTTAAAACTACGAGTGGAATTATGTTTAATATGTTTAGCTAAAGCATTCTCAATTAAATGTTTTTCTTATACTGTAAAGATGTTCATATATTCTTTCTTTTAGTTTTCTGTCAGTTTTTCCAACATAGAAAGCTGGACAAAGGTTACACTGGGTTAAATAGACCACCATTTTTGTATTACATGTAAACCTTTTCTTAATACTAAATTCCTTATTTCTAATAGTAAATTTTTCTCCTGTCACTATAAAACCACAATAATTACATGATTCACATTTTAACATTCCTGGTGTACGCACAAAGTTTATATTTGGCACTTTCAAAATATTTTTCAGATTATATCCTCTCCTATTCACAAATTCTGCTTTTAATCCTGTTTTACTTACTATGTATTTGTCATTTAAAAGAATATTCCAGTTCTTCAAAATGACATTTTTTATTGTTCCCACTGTTTCAGGGCTGTAGGTAAATACAAAGCTCATATTATATTTTTTACTTGTTTCCTTTGTATCCAATTCTCTCTCTAGATGGACAATATATATTTGATCTATATTCTCTTGTAGTAAAGTTTTTTCATGGGGTTCTATATGTTTTTGTTTTAAAATTGGTTCATATATTCCCTTAGATATCTTATAAGTTACTTCAGATACCAAGTCTAAAAGAAGTATTACTGGGTACCCTCTTTGTGTGAACATCTGTAATAATTGTTCACTTTCTTTGTGAAACTCCACTTCAACAGTTAACAGTCAAGTTGCACAGACTAGCTGGCCCTTAACTATTGATCTTTTCTGGGAGTAAGGATCTGAACTGGTGAAATGGAGAAACGAGTTAGAGTACGTTTCTTTACGAAAAATAGATGCTTTGTAACCTTCTCTGTCCTTCCTAAGGAGTACATCTAAATATGCTATTTTTTCAGTACCAAAATTATTTGTGAACTTTAAATAAGAACTGCTATTATTAAGATGTTCCACTAAGTTTTTAGCTATAGTTTCATCGCCCTTTAGGATGATAAAAATATCATCCAAGAAGCATGTATAGTAATAAATACAGTTCAATATATCAATATTAAAAAATATATTTTCATGTTCCCAGTGGGCTAGGACTAGATTTGCATAACTAGATCCCATCGGTGAGCCCATTGCCACTCCTATTAGTTGTAAATAAATTTATTTTTCGAATATGATATAATTATTATACAATATAATGGAAAGGAGTTCTTCCACCAATCTAATGTCTATCTGAGGAGCTTTATATTTCCTCATCATTGTTAATACTGCTTGAATCCCCTCCTCATGAGGTATAGAGCTATACAAATTGCAGACATCTATTGTTAAAAAATTATATTCTCTGCAAAACACCAGTTTATCTATATCTGATAGAAATAACCAAGAGTCACGACAGATCTGTTTTTCATTGTTGACATATTTTTTTCAAGATTTTTTTCCACCAGTTTTGCACTGGCATAGGTGACAGACTGCCTTGCGTCTACTAGTGCTCTCATAGGTGGATCAGCTATGTTCTTGTGGAGTTTTGGCACACCAAAGATACATGGGATCTTTGGGAAGGATATAGTTAAATAATTTAAAGTATGTATATCTATTATACCTTCTATGAACAAGTCATTAAGGTATATATTAATATTTCGATATGCTGTATTTAATTCATTTCTACTAACTTTTATATATGTTTCAGTACTTAAAACCTTATTCATCTTAGTTACATAATTGGAGCAATTCATCATTACCAAACTGATTCCTTTATCTGGTTTTATACATCTAACAGGTTGATTTTTTATTTCATTTTATTTCATAGCGACAGGAGAAAATTTTACTATTAGAAATAAGGAATATAGTATTAAGAAAAGTTTTACATGTAATACAAACATGGTGGTCTATTTAGCCCAATGTAACCTCTGTCCAGCTTTCTATGTTGGAAAAAACGATAGAAAACTAAAAGAAAGAATATATGAACATCTTTACAGTATAAGAAAAAATAAAATTGAGAATGCTTTAGCTAAACATATTAAACATAATTCCACTCATAGTTTTAAATTTAGGGCCATAGATAAAATTATGGAAGACTATAGAGGGGGCCTACTAGTTTTTTACTAAAACAACTGGAACTCTTATGGCAGTTAAGGTTAGATGCCCATCACCCTCCTGGCATTAATGAAACTTGTTCAATCTTGCCATATTTGAAACTTAGAAGTTTGAAGAGGTAGTAATAAATTGTTTAATGTCTGTATATATATATATATATATATGTGTGTGTGTGTATATTATATTATATTATATGTATATACTATACTATATAAGGTAAATATATATATATATATATATATATATATATATATATATACATGTATTTTTAAATAATATATAATACATCAACATTACTTGATTATGACCTTTTTGAGGCATTAATAGTATCAGGATTAATTTCAACTTTATTTAAAGTATTCAAAGTAGTGAACATTATTTAAAGCTGCGAATATTATTGTTGGTTTGGTTTAATATTTTATTAGTGAGGTCATCACTTTAAAAACAAGATAGTTTAAAGAATGCATTGAGACACTTTGTAGTTAATTGTTAGTAATTTATTATGCAAATGATTTTATCACATGACTTTTGAATGTAACTTGAATGTATTTAAAAATTTCTATGCATTACTTCGTTGTTATCTGAGGAAGTTGGGTCAGCGAACTTGACGAAAAGCGCTTCACAAACTTTGCATTTGGTTTTATCCTTCTTGTGTCGTCCTTTGGGTGCTTTGTGAAACAATATCTTTAAAATCTGGCAAGTGTTTGTTATGTTCTTTACTACTAAGTTTTCTTAGCCATAAACCCTAGCCCACTCTGAAGTTTGCTACTTTTACCCCCTAAACCTCTCTGAATGTACTATTGTAAAATAACTGTCTGTTGTTGCCTTAATGCTTACCCTAGAATCTCTGCTTTTCTCTTTTTCCAGTCAAACTATACTTTTACCTACACTAGCATACTGCAGCTCCTGCAAAATGGTGTCTACAGGATTGCAATTGGCTACCACATTCTTTAACATCAAAAACTTGTTCTCTCCTAACAATTAAACAGTTTAGGTACAAATATAAAAAACATTTGTTAAGCTCTCTTTTACCGTACTGTGTAACAAAGAGAGTCACCATTTCTTTCTGTTGTATTTTTTGCCTCCTTCCCCTGCAACTAAAATAAACAGACTCATACATTTGTCTCTCTGACCCTAACTTTTGCAGCTATACCTTGTACCTTTGTGGCTTTCTAACACTCAGACATAGATTCCTGTTTGAAAGTTTTACTTATTTGACTGACATTTGAACAAGTAACCCTGATAAAAGCCTCAAAATTGTATACTGTTGGTCTGCCTTTCCTGCTAAAAGTAAGTAAAATAAAAGTGCTGAGTACAGGCTTTGGGCCCTTACATTAAATTTACCTGTGGTGTGGTTCTGCCCTCTCTGCTCAGGCTCGCTTTGCTCCTCTTCCACCCCCGAATCTCACCCACCCCAAGTATCCTCAAATTTATACGTTCACCTCATTGTCTGGTCACTCCCACAGCCCCCTCCCACCACTATGACTTGTGCTCTCACCCTTTCACTCTTCCCACCTTGTCACCAATCATCCCCATTTCCCAGCCCACCTTGGGCTGCCTCCTCTGTGGCTTGCCTCTCCTACACTTAACTCTTTCACTCCCTAGCACACCTACTATCTCCTCACATACTCACTATTTTCACCCCATGATACTGTTACTTCCCTCACACTGCTTATCTCTACCCACCACCCTTACCTAATATTTTCTTTATATTTTTCCCTATAAATCTTCCCCTCCTTTTTCCATCACACAATGCTATACTTACTGCTATTTCTCCCACTTCTAAACTCACAAGCCCTAAGCACTTCCTACCACACTGAGCTGAGCTCCATATCTTCCCCTATTCTTCCACCTTTCCCTTTCCCAAACCTCTTCTAATATAACCAAGCTCCACTGACTATTGCCCCCTCTCTTTTCTGTCTCTCCCCTTCAATGTCTTAAATTTAAGCTTGTGACCTACTACTCTCTTACTCCTAAGCCCAAACTCAAGTAACCCATTCCCCTGACTGACCACTCTCACCATTTCCATCTTGTCTTTGCTCTTCTGGTTTCTGGTGACACCCATCCCAATCCTGGTCCCTCCCCTCTCTTCACTCCCCCTCAACCTTCATCTGCTGTCCCCCCAAAAACATCCTCAAATATTTCCAGCCTCTAACATCTCTCTATCTCTGCAATGAAAATTCAAAGCCTAAACAACAAAACATCCGAACTTCACACATAGTTGGCCCAAATCAATCCTCACATCCTGGCCCTATCGGAAACCTGGCTAAAACCTCATTCAATTCCTCTGAACTTCTCCCACCTCAATACAATATCTATAGGTCTGATAGGACACCCAAAAAAGGCGGTGGGGTGGCTATCCTGTACTCTGTTTCACTGACACTAACACCTATAGACATTACCCTGCCTAATTTCTCCCCTGCTGAACTACTGCTCATAGACTGCAACATCAATAACTATAGGAAGTTTGCTATTGGCTCAGTTTATATCCCCCCAGGTAAAAACATCCCTATCCTAAAACATTTACTCTCCTGGATAAACACCTCCATCCCCTATGAAACCATCATTCTTGGAGATGTTAATATAGATTCGAACTCCCTTATTGGTGACTCACTCCAACATTTCATAAAACTGTATGGATTCTCACAACTGATCACTACCCCTACCCACTACAGAAAAACGCTACTGATTTCACAATTGACTGGATCTTGACCAACTCTCCAGACAACTATTGTAACCCTTCTACCTTCCCTGAGTCTATTAGTGACCATTCTCCCATCTCTACCTTATGGCACTCTCCTCATCTCTCTAAGCTCCATCTCTTCAGAGATTGTAGGACACTGACTAACTTTTCCCTTGAAATCTTTAACTATAGACTATCTGCCATCAACTGGTCTTTCCTAAAAACTCTCCCGGTCAATGATGCTGTTACTAAATTCAACCACATTTTCCTTGATGTCCTAAACTCTATTGCTCCAACTTGCAAAAATCAGAACCAAATCTAATTTCACACCATGGCTCTCCAAAGCTACTCATGCTTTGATGCATAAAAGAAATGCTCTGTGGAAAAAATGGCAAACCACTAAAACTCCCACCTTTCTCCAGGGTTATAAGCAACTCAGAAATTGTGTAAAAAAACTTATTTTGGATAACTGCCAATATTTCACTACATTTCAAAGCTCTCACCCATATGACCCCCAACAATTCTGGAGTACTATCAACTCACTGCTCCACACTGATTCTCCTACCATCCCTAACCCTTTTCCCTATCAGTCTCCCTCTGAAACTGCAAACACTTCATAGACAACATCTCTAATCTCCTATCTTCTGGTAACTGCTCATCCAAACTCTTCAGTGTCACCCTCACCTCTCCCTAAACCTCTATGCTCCTCTGTCTCTCAGCCTTTTACATTGCGACCTGTTTCTACTAAATATATCAAATCCCTGCTTCTTAAACTAAAACCATACTCTCCAGCCACTGATAAACTCCACACTCAATTTCTGAAAATTGCTGCTGACTCTATTGCATAGTCTGTATCTATCTTAATCAACCACTCCATTCAGGAATCTACCATACTAAAAATATGGAAATCCTTCTATACCACTCCTCTGCACAAAGGTGGCAACTCTGTTGAACCCTCTAACTATAGAACAATTGCTATTCTCTTACCGCTCTCTAAAATCCTTGAAAAAATGTATACAAACTCAACTACTGTCCTGTCTCATTCACGAAAATCTCCTCACCCCCTTGGAACATGGTTTCTGCCCTAAACACAGTACCTCGACTGCCTTACTATCCTTTACTCAAAGGTTGCAGAAGCTAGGGACAACAACCTCCTCATCTCCTGTCTATTCATTGATCTCTCTAAAGCCTTCGACACTGTGTCTCATCCCATCCTTCTTAACAAACTCTCAGGCCTAGACCTCTCTCCTTCTACTCTTAGCTAGTTCCAGTCCTACCTTACTGGCAGAAAACAAGCTGTTAGATGTCAGCAGGCTTTCTCATCCTTCTTTGCTGTTCAAACAGGAGTATTCCAAGTCTCCATACATGGACCGCTCCTTTTCAACATTTTTACCAACAACCTACATTCATCCTGCAGACTCTCATCTGTAATACAATGCGCTGATGACTCTCCTCTCTTATCTATCTCCAATACTATCTCTGAACTACACACACTAACACAGAATTCCTTTATTTCTGTTGAAAAATGGCTCAGAAATAATCAACTAATCCTTAACCCGAAGAAAACTCAACTACTTCTCTTCCTACTTCAGACACTCTCTCACCTTAAATCCAACTTTTCTTTTTCCTCCTTAGATGGCACCACTGTCTTCCCTGCCTCACACACCAAACTCCTTGGGGTAAAAATTGATGACTAACATTTGACTTGCACATACAATAGGACATCAAAAATGCCCACCAAAAACTTGGACTACTTTATAGGAACAAAAAATTCCTCACTACTGCCACTAAATGCAGTCACGTGCATGCATTTCTTACCTAGTCTTCTATACACTTCCCCCATCCTTACCAATATCCAAACTACCTCAGTGCAGAAACTGGAACAAACATACAACAAAATTGCCAGATTTATTCTAAACCAACCCCTCTCGTTGCATTACTGCATCTCACTAAACAAACTTCAGTGGCTGGAATTTCCGCAACTTCTCCTACACTACCAGTTCCATACTCAACAACCCCTCTGCCTGCCCTGTTCTCGCCTCCCATGTTACTCCCTACTCTCCCCTCTGGCCTCTCCGGAGTGCTGATCAGCATCTTCTCTCAGTTTACAAACCCAAAAGGAATATTAGCAAACTACTTTACAAACACTCTGTCTTACTAAATTGGAACAAACTTCCTCTCCATATTAGATCCAAACTTTCCTTTCCCTGTTTTAAAAAGGAGCTTAAATCCCACCTACTAAACTTGAAATTATGCTGTTGCCTTGACCACAGGTAGTCTTAGTATGTCCTACTGTATAACCTGTTGCATCTCCTAACTTTCTTTCTCTGTTAATAACTTCTGCTTAAACTAACCTCCTAAACCCTCAGCTCTACTATTATAGCCCCCACCTTTCTCTCCCCTCCCATTCTCCGCACTATTTATCTTTTCCCCCCACTTCCTGTCCATGTCTGTACATTGTCCTCCTTTTGAATGATTATCCTCTTGTTTTTACTCTCATATGTAATACATTTAGACCACTGCTATCAGCGCAACCCTTAACGTTCATCATTTTTTATTTTGTTTTTCTCTTTATAATTAATTTCGTATTTGCATTGTTGTTTTTAATAGTTTTTGTCTTGTATGTTTATCTTTGCTTATTTTTGCTGGGACTCTTTCCACTTGGGTCTCCACTGAAAATGGGTTGCTTACTATCAGTGCAATGCAAGTAGTTAATAATCTTTTCTTTTTTACAATTATTTTGTATTGTGATTGTTATTTAATATTTGTATATTGTCCCTTTATCTTTATTTATGTTTACTGGGGCTTTTTTCCTCGAGTCTCTACTGAAAATGGGTTTGTTTGCAAACTCAGTTTGACTAACCTGGTTAATAAATGTGAAATAAATAATAAATAAATATAGTCTATGGTCAGGACCATATGAAATTTTAAAACTTCAAATGTTTTGAATGGAGATTGCGGTACAGCACAGAACAGGAAATTTACCCTTTTCTACAATGTAGAGTGATCTCGGAGTTGGTATATTTAATTAGGAAGGGGTATGGAGATGCAGGGGGAGCTTTCCCCCTCTCCCTCAAAAATGTTAAAAATAGAATTTTTTTTTTTTATTTTATTTTTTTTTTAATGCTCGAAGTTCCAAAACTTCAATCATATGGTCTCGGCCATATGAATTTTGAAGTTTTAGAACATCAATAATCTGACATTGATCCATATATTTATGTGTGTGTGTGTGTTTATATCCATCCATCCATCCATCCATCCATCCATCCATCCATCCATCCATCAACAACCCTATTTTCCCATTCTTGCACTTGAGGTCGAGGTGTCATTTTAACAGTGGCAATTATCTAGAGTCAGGGTTTACACAGCCAGGTGGCTAACCCTGCCATGGTAGTTCTTCCACACTACACACTCACACCTATGGTGAATTTAGAGTGTTCAATCCACCTGCTTCATGCCTTTGGAATGTATGAGGAAACCAGAGCACCTGGAGGAAACCCACATAAACACAGGGAGGAGGACATGCAGACTCCACAGAGAAGGTGTCCCAGCCGAGAATCGAACTGATGAACCTCTTGCTGTGAGATGACAACATTATCCACATTGCCACTGTACCACCTACTGTATATGTATGTATATATATATATATATATATATATATATATTTACATATATATATATATATATATATATTTACATATATATAAAGAGAGTGATCTGTGTGTGTGTGTGTGTGTGTGTGTGTGTGTTTGTGTGTATGTATCTATTATCTATAGATATAGATAGATAGCTAGATATATGGATCCCAATAATTTTGTAGAATGGTGTTTTGGTCAACGTTTCTTTAACTGACACAGTTTGGTTGAGTAAACAACTAGATGACTGGTATGTGAGATCAACAGTCCCCAGCCAGGGGATTATATCCTTTTCTCCATGGATTGTGTGATCTTGGAGTTAGAATATGTAGATGTGAGTGCATGCGGTCTTGCCCCCCTGCAAAAATTATGCTATTTTTTTTGTTAAGTTTTCCATGCATCATGATTAATTCAAGGTGCATAATGTCGATTAGTTTGTTTCGACATTATACATGATAACATAAATGTTATTTGATCAATTTAAGTAGATCCATCTATAAACATCTATGTCTTTATAGATAGATAAATAGATAGATAGATAGATAAATGTGTAGGGGGGTATGATGGGTACAGTGTGGCTTGTACCCCTTTACAAAAATATATTTTCTGTCTTTTTATTTTTGTTCTTTTTAGATTCAATTTAAAAAGATTGCTCTTTTTGTATACACTAATTTGAGTGTTCACTCAGTGATGAGAAAATATATATATATCAACTCCAAGATCGCACCACAGTGGGGAAAGCAGCAATACTATGACACCTACTTTACTGTAATCCCACACAGTACAAGCCCCAGTCTCTTCAATGTTATATTATTCAAACTTTTCTACTCAGTATTGTGGCTTTGACTCATATGACCATCCAATTATATGACAGGGAACCATGTATACATACATACAGAATTATATATGTACACACACACATACAAGCACAGCCATACATCATATACAGATTCATTACATACATGGAAATAATCATTTTCACTATATGTGTCAACAGATATAAATATTGGTGTCCACATGCTTAGCCATGCTACTTCTACTCTTCTAAGTCTCAATTCTGAATATCGAATGGATTTAGAAAGGACACGTTTAAACTGTTACATCATACAACAATGTTTGCCCTTTGCATTCTCCGTTCCCTGAATGTATTTAATTTCATATTGTTGCCACTCAGAGTAATACATTTGTATGCGTTATTTCAATCCTAAGATCTCTGTGCTTCTAAGAAAACCCTTACCTCATGTTAAACAACATTGACAGGACATGCCATTTTATTGCCATAGCCCGTAGAAAAGAACATCATCGTTTAGTTCTCAATAAAGCCAAGCAGCTCCTCCTACATATCCATTGTCTAGCATAAAGTGTCGTAACCACAGCTTTTCTGTTATTGGTCCCAAACTTTTGTAACCCATTTCCCTTTCAATAAGAAACTCAAGCACACTTCTAATGTTAACAAGAAAGCTCAAGTAGCCCTTGGTAAAATACGAGTGCTTGAAAAATGTCAGCATAACTTAAAGGTGATCCTAGAAGAGAATGCAACTTTTTCCAACTCAGTCTAAATTCATGCAAGACTAAAGTACCACAGGGCTGCAACATCAAGCTTTCCTCTTGCATCCATTCTTCTGCTCTTAGCAGCAATCCTTTCCCATCCAACTGTCCTCTCTTCCTCTCCTCAGCTTGAGGTGACATATAAATGCTACTGAGGGTATCTACATCTTGTCTTTGGTATATCTTGACCTTAATGCTGTTGCTTTATATTTTCCCAGTGCAAGGATTCTATATACTCCTAGCTAACTATCTTTGCATGTATTTACTGTTTTTCATTTTTTTCATCTATGTTTTTACCCACAGTTTATATTGTAATGTAATGCATTAGCTGATTTTTGCTTTCTACACACACACACACACACACACACACACACACACACACACATGGCTGAGCCTGAAATTGGTCCATATACTAATTAATACACTTAAATAAAGGGAAGTTAAAATAAATAAAACGGTATGTTGGAAAACAGACCAAAATCATAAAAACTGTCCCAAAGCCTTTTATCTAGTCTTCTAGTTCAAATACTCAAAACTATTTAACTTTTTTATGCATTTTCTCTCCAGCCTTTGTAACATATTTATTTCAGACCTATTGTATTGATTGCCCTGGACTGTAACACTGTTGAATAACGTCAGTGTTGTCACTGATATACATTCTATAGTCGTTCTCAGTCTTCTTGTCATTCACTGTCAAGGGACACGATTATTTATTTATTTATTTAATTTATTGACTTTTAATTATCAGGAAAATTCAACTTGGTAGGTGTCCATTTTCAGTGGAGGCCTGTGGAGATTACAAAAACATTTTAAGAACAATAATTCAACAATCTTCATAAATAATACAAAAACATCTAAAATTAAATAATTATAACAAATTAGACATAATTTGAAAACATTGGTTACGGATAGATACAACTTATATAACACTGATTTAATATTTACACAAAGTTTGGCTACTTTATAGAGAAACTAAAGGTAAATGTGTATAATACAAACAGGAATTGCAATATGAAGTGAAAGAACAGCATGTTTATGGTATATTCAGAAAGAAATCCAGGGGGTGAGAAATAGATTGAAGAAAGTAAGTGAAGAATGGAAGATAAGGAGGTGTAAGGTATGAAAAGATACTTCTTCATATTTGGGGATATAGTTTATCCTATGTTTGAGCAAGAAAAGAACCACACTGTGACTAGGAAGTCTTTCAGAATGGTTTTAAAGGACTGGGGTGAGGGCATTGACCTGATGGATATAGGTAAGATGCTCTAGGCATTAGCAACATAGTATGAGTACAGACCATGTCCAGCAGATTTCATAGGTTTGTGGACAGTGAGAAGTTTTTGGTCAGTGGATTGTAATGAGCAATTGGGAATATAGTTGTGTGAATGATATTTAGTGCTGGACAAGCAAATATATACTGGATAATGTTATAGGCAGTGAGAAGCTGTGTATATGTTAGTTGATATCATTGTTCTAACCAGTTTAGTTTTTAGCACCATATAGTGGTGACTTCTGAAAATGGTATTTGCTGCAAATTTGTCCACTTTATTACACTATTGTGCCAGTTTTAGTTTTTGTAATGCCTGTAGGTTAATAAGGTTGGGATTGCCATAAAGTAGTAAGGGTAGGAAGTAAGTTGTGGCAAGTGTATTATTAGTTGCTTTGGCAAGAAAACAATTGTCTCTGTAAAGCATCCCTAGAGTTCACTGAGTGTTTTTAAATACAATTTTGTATATGCAGCTTGAATTTAAGATTATCATCAACTATCATCCTTAATAATTTGCAATAATAACTGACTTCAGTTGTTATATTATTTTAAATTTTGTTTTTTTCATGAAAGTTTGATCTGGGGGAAAAAAAAGCAAAATCCACCTTGTTGAGGTAAGAAGAGCCAGAGCCATGGATCCACTTCAATTGCAAACAAAAAGGTTCAATAAAAGTTAAACATTTTCATTCACACATTGAAGGAACTTCATCAGAACAAAAAAAATTTACTTCCTGTTCATTTTAAAGTCTGTATACAAGATCACATGCATTATTACAGCCAATCGCAATCATTGTTTTAATTTAAATCTTTTGAGTCACATTAAAGCAACACAAGCATGAAAAATAACACCATTACTTAACATCCATCCTCTAATGCCAATGTTAAAAACAATTAACAAAACAAAACGCAAATAACATAATGTTTTAGTTTCAAAATACAGTTAATAGAACACATTTCATACAACCCTGGTAATTTTGTTGCATTGAGAAACAGTTGCCACCCCAATTCGTGGCTGTTAATAAATTCTTCCATAAAACCACCCCTTAGGGTCCAGACTATTCCAGTATTAAGAATAGAAATTCCTGTCCTCTGTTTATTTCTAAAATATATTTGTATAAGGCATTAGTATTTAGTAGTCTTCTTATATTTGTAGACTCATTCTCTCAATTTCCTATTGGTCTTACCATTATAAAATGCATGGCATAATTTACTCATAGCTAGGTATGCCACCAGTTTCAAATCACAGGAATAATGACCCCAATGTGTATGATTTTCCCATTAACTGACACATGTTGTGCTTTTAAAATGAAGGGTCACTGAGAGCAATGTCCACATTTAAACATTCCAACCTCTGGTTGGAACTACCCCTCACTGGGAAAAGTACATTCTTCCTCTCCAAATAATCTTTAAAGCACTTGTCTTTCCTGTAGCTTATCAGGGGTTTCTCCTCCACTTTTTGCATATTTCCAAATCTTCCATAAGCAAACTCCATTTTTTTATGTAAAATATCAGAAATGGGATCACGGTGTAGATATTAATATAAGACCTTTCACACTTTTTTTATCTGGGAAGTTTGAAATCACCTCATCATCCCTTTTTGTCTCCAAGATTAATCGGGTGTAAAAAAATTCACCTTTTAGTAACCACCTCTTCCACAATAGAGTTGACAAAATTGGGCGGGTATCCTCTTTTGAGGAACATATTAATAAGTTCATCACATTCTCATATGAATACCGTAAAGTTCTACTACACCATATGTTCCAAATGTACACGTTGTCCCATCACCACTACTTTTTCTGGTGTTTGTGATGCCAACTGTTGAAATGTAAAAGATAGTTGGAAAATGTTGATTTCTGTAAGTATTAGTGCTAAAACAACCTAGTTGGTAGTCATTTTAATCTCTATATCCAAGTAGGTTATAGCATCCTTATCAGTACTAATTGTAAACTTTAAAAAAAAAAATCACAGTATTGTCAATATACCAGATACATTTGTCTAACATGCTCCCAGTATTAGTCTAAAAAAATAAAAATGTCATCCAAGAACCTGGTATACATCTGCCAGGACTTGAAAAATTTACTGCTAAACAAAAACAAGATTCCCAGGGTGCTATAGCAAAATTAGCAAATATGGGGGTATAGGCTACTCCCATTGCTACTCCAGTTCTTTGCCTAAACAATTGTCCCTCAAAGAAAAGAAAAGAAAATTATTTTGTAATACTGTCTCTATTAATGCTATTAGGGAGTGTAACCTGGAAGGAGAATAGTTAGTCAAAAATAGTACTAATACACTCAAGGACCTATTGTAGACCAATATCATGAGGAATTCCTGAATAAAGTTCCTTGACATCTATGGTTAAAAAAATGCTCAGAAAAGGTATCCCAGTAATCTTGGTAAGGAAATCCCAAGAATCTTTACAAATCTGTGATAAACAGTTTAAGCCTTTCTCCAATGTTATATATACAAATCTGGCCATAAAATAGGTTTTTCATCTAGCCGCATCCACTATAGGACATAATGGTGGATTGTTGATGAAATTGTGGATCTTGGGAATGGTAGGCAGATTTGGTCTGTCATGAAACATAAATGTAAATTCTTCTTTGGTAATAAGTCCCTGTAACAACATGTAATTCAACAAAAGGTCAATCTTACTATACACAACGTTGATCTCATTTTGTGAAACTTCTTCATAGGTGTCCTCCATAAGTAAAGAATTCATATGGTTGGACTAATCTGTTTTTCCCATAACCATCAGAACACTCCCTTTATCTGGTTTTATGATTCTAACACAGTCGTTATCACAAATTTCATTAAAAAGCATATGTTCATAGATAGTAATGTCATAGAATCTAAATGCACTGGTTTTAACTAACAAGTGCCTACTGTCTAATTCACAAACCCTTTCAAAATTCTTCAAAATATGATGAACTGGAGGATTACAAATACTCAGTCTGTGTAGAAGTTCAGAGTGCAATGAATGGCTATCTGAATTGAACCATAATGCCAAATTCAATTTCCTTAAATACAGTTTCATATCAGTAAAAACATTGGTAATATTGGCTCTTTTAGCTGGTACAAAAGTCATATCTTTTGCAAGAATGTCAGCATGTGAATAATCCAGTTGTTCTGGGGAATAGTTGTAAATTTTAAAGTCCCTTGAACTATTAAAAATAATATTGACCGAGTCAAAGTCAGGAGTCTCAGAAGTGGAAAACTGCATTAATTCCATTTCTTGTTGTTCCTCCTCTTCAGTTTTGCCCCCATTTCATGTACAGTTGGTCATGAGTCTGATAGTCCTGACTTCCCACCCAAACACTGAGGTTCCTCTTTATAATTCACTCCAATCTCCTCAGCAGTGGGTTGTCTAAAGGGGCTGGTTCATCGATGTCGGGAGCACCATGCTCAATAACTTGTGAAATGGCCATCATATGCCTACCTCCAGGTAATCCATTGATCAGTCTATCAGGTCCCAGTGGTGTTGGATAAGCCACCCCCTTGGAATAATCTTCAGCATCTCTACTAAGTTTACTCTTCTTTTGTTTCAAAATAGAATTACAAATTTTGACGATATCCCTGAAAATTGTATGATATTTTGAAGAGTGAATCTTAAACAAGTCTCTACAAAGAGTATGGTCCAATGTGTTGATATCACTCAGTAATTGGTCCACCTGTATATTGTTGTGCTTAATTAATAACTTAATCAGTTTAAAACCAATCTGGTTGAATAATTTTAAAAGATTAAAATGCAGTTCAGACCCCTTTAATAAGCTCATTGGAATACTTCCATATTCTCAAATCTTTTTAACTTGGTTTACCTTTAGGCATTTAGATAAATATGCATTCTCCGGCTATATATATTTTATATTTCATCAATTTCTTCTCAAAAACAGCCAACTGTGAGAGTACAGTACTTAATTTATCTCTGGTTAAACCAAATGTGAAAACAAAATGTTTCCCTATCCATTTGTTTAAATGCAAGCCATTAGTTGTACTGTCTCCACTATTTCCTGCAGGGGCTGCTATTTATAAATTAGGTGTACGCTTAATCAAAGGCAAACTAAGAGAATTGTTTGTACTTCTCACTCCACCAACAGCCAAACAATCCATATTAGCATCTGAGTAAAACTGTGAAGCTGTTAGTTCTTGACTATCCTGCTGTAATGACACTGTTACAATGTCATCTTCATGTTTGAGCAGTGGAAGCCCAGTCAACACCGTCCCAGACACACAGAATGCTAATCTACCCTTGGGAGAGTTCACTTTGTTATTACAATAGGTGCCTACACCTTGGACAGTGGTCCCATTTCTGATATTTTACATATAAATTAGAGTTTGCTTATGGAAGATTTGGAAATATGTAGAAAAATTTGTTATGGACCCCTGATAACCTACAGGAAAGATAAGTGCTTTAAAAATTATTTGGAGAGATGGAATGTATTTTTCCCAGTGAGAGGTACTTCCCACCAGGGGTTTGAAATTTAAAATGCGGATGTTGTTCTCTGTGCCCTTTCATTTTAAAAGGAAAACATGTATCAGTTAATGAGAAAATCATACACACTCTGGGTTTATTCATGTGATTCGAAATGGGTGGTATACCTAGCTATGCATAAATTATGTCATGCATTTTATATTGGTAAAACCAATAGGAAATTGAAAGAACAGGTCTAGGAACATAATTATGGCATAAAGAAAAGGATGAATAATAACATCTTATACAAACATATCGAAATAAATACAGGGCACAATTTGTATTTCTTACTGCAGCAAGATGGATTTTTCTACTGATTTGTGTATCCCTGTGTTGGATTTTGGTTTCTTCAAAAAAAAATTTTTTTTGGGGGGGGGTGGGAGTTGAGTATGAGTTGTGAATTGCAAAGCCATGTGTCAGTGGTTGCTAAACTTCCTGAGTAATTTTTTGGAGATGTGCCAGGTTGCCTGATATGCATATGAGTATGGCGTTATCTGTGTATTATATTAAGGAGGTCAGTTGTGTAGATATGTGGAGCTTTTTTATACATTTGTGCTGTAGAATCATTCCCTGGGATTCAGAAACATGTGTAGTGCAATCTAAGAATGCTTTTGGAGGATATGGCATGTAGTGTGATATGTCCTGAAAGTAAATGCCAATTATCTAGGTGCAATGCACGGCCCACACCACTTAAAGTTCCTGACTATAGCCAAGTTCCTTGATTTCCAGTTGAAAGATAGTTTAAACAAATTTTCCTACATAATAAAAGACTCACGGGACTGCTTAAGAAAGATCAAGCAGGATTTATACAGGGATGGCATTATTTTTGTGACCGTTGATGTGAAAGACCTCTTCAGTGTCATACCACATTCTGGAGGTGTTGATTTGTTCTATGATTTTTTGTGTGAAAACACCCATTTTACACACAATAGGACACTTATATTTAGGACCCTGATGGAACTTATTTTAGAAAACAACTACATTATGTTTGAGGGTCAACTATTTAGACAGACATCGTGAGTTGCCATGGGGGCAGCATGTGCCCCTGTGTTTGCAAACATTGTCCTGACCCAAAGGGAGCTAACTATTTTGTTTCCATTTGAAGGTTACAAATTGAGCAAATTTTATGGTAGCTACCTGGACAATATTATGATTCTTTTGGGAGGTAGTCATGACCAGTTGAAAGAGTTTCTTTCCTTTCTTAATACCAACACCTCATTTTTGTGGTTTATGGTGGACACCAATACAGAAAATATTAGTTACTTGGATATCCAGGTCAAGAAGAACAAGGAGTTGAAATATACTTCAACTATATTCAGGAAACCAACATACTCGAACACCCTATTACATTTTGAAAGTGGCCATCCTATACATAAAAAAAAATCCCTGGTTAAGGGACAGGGGGTAAGGCTCGTGAGGATGGTTAGTGATTTGGACATGTTTTATCAGGAAAGGGATGTTCTATTGGGTATGTCGGTTAGAAGGGGGTACCCAAAAGAGTTTGTGGTGCCAATTTTACAAGAGGTTACTCACAAAAGAAGGTCTGGGCATTTCTTCCCTTTGTTGGGTCTTGGCATAGAAAGTGATATACAAGATGTAGTTGGTGAAGAAGACAAAGTAACGGTCAACAGTAATAACAATAACAATACTTTTAACAAAGCAATGATCATGACATTCAATCCTCAGTTCCCTCAGTTTAGAGACATCCTGTTCAAAAATTGGTTTATATTAAAAAATGATGAATAGGTGGGAACAAGATAGGGAATAAACCATTGGTAGTTTATAAAAAGGACACCTGTATTAAGAACATGTTGGAAGGGAAAAAGGAGGGGGTGAAATTTCAAAGCAATGGATTCATAAGGAAGTGTGGACATTGTTCGCAATGTAGATACATCTTAGAGTGTGATAGGGTGGATATACCACAATATGGAACAATTAAGTCCTTGCACAAAAGTAATTATGGAACCAAGAATGTGGTTTACATTGCACTATGTCAAGTGTGTCAAAGGTACTATATAGGTAAAACAAAAAACACCTTTAGATTACGTATATACCAGCAAGTGCATGACATTGGTAGAGACAACATCAACAATGACCTTGTCAAACATCTCAACAAGTTCCCTGAACACAATTTTAAATTCCCAGTATTGGAACATGTTGAGGTCAGTGAAAGAGGGGGACCCAGTGAATTATTTTTAGAATATAAAGAGATGATGTAGCAATTGAGGGTTAATGCCACAAGTCCCCCTTGGCTGAATGAGGTTGTCTCCCTCACTAGTTATCTGAAATTAAAATCTGATTTTCATCTGTGAAACGAATATGTTACACAACTATATATATATATATATATATATATATATATATATATATATATATATATATATATTAATATATTTTTTGTTAAAATGGATTTTAAATGCAAATATTTAATTCTTGTTTTACAAAAATATGAGGTTTGCAGATTAAATAGTTCATTGAAATGTTCTCATTTAAATCATTTTACATTTTATTGGTTTTATTTGATGTGGACCTATTGAGGAGATGTAGCTTTAAATTTTAGGATTCTACTGTTTAATTGATTAATAGGGACGTTCTGTTTATAGCAATGTGAGGTTATATAATGTGTTTGTAACTGTTTTAAGTCATTCTGAAGAAGTCAGTTCCTATTGACTGACAAAAGTGCTAAATAAACTACTTTTCCAGCTTAAAGTGCAATTTGTACCTTTTTGGTTATTCAGTTTGTTTCTGTCGTGGTTTGCCACACCACTGTTAAATAAGAAGCCCACCCACAGAGATTACAGAAACTGTACACAAAGAGATGTCTTTGCAGCTGTGGCTTGGACAGGTGCAAAGAAAACAGACCAACAGGTACCTTAAACTCACTTAAGCATGTGCACACATGCTGCATTTTAACCCTTAATGAAAAGCCATATTAAAGAGCCTACAGCAAGGTCTAAATAATTTTTTTACTATTAAATGGGTATCCAAATGGGTGTACAAAACTGTAGGAAAAAGACTCTGTCAAGTAGAGGACCACACACATAGGAAAGTAAGAAAGGACTTGAGAGAAGGAAGAAGGATATGTGTTATTTTTAGGGACAATTGGGAAAGAATGTAAGAGAATGACAAGAGATGGTGAGAGGGTGTATTGTGCCAGCAGGGGCACATGAATAAACATAAGACAGAGACAAACACTGATGGGAAACTGCTAATTTGGGGTAGGGTGAACAGTGGGATTATAGGCAAATAGACAAAGGGGGACACTGGTGATGAGCCGGTGGGTTAGACTACAAACAACAGATATGTGACAGGGTGGGTATGTCCTTCTGAATTGTACCATCTGTGCAACACCTAGGGAGAGGTCAGTCAGCACCATGACCATCCTTCCTACTGGGCAATGTATGTGGCACTGACAGCAGAGAGAAACATTGATGCAAGTCTTTAAGTCACAAAAGGACATTTTCCAAGTGGCCACCTACTGGCCAGTTTGTGCCCACACCACTCTTCTGTGGGTGGCATACTCTGCACCCCTAGCAGGGATACTATACAGAACAAAATATTATTCTCTACCACTGATTAGCCACCAAAGGCCATAGAGGAGGCCTACTTCCTAGTCCCTCACTGTACCTAATGGAAATGTAGCATGGAGCCAGATAGAGTGGATGCAGGGGAAGGCTTAGACTGCCAGGGGTTGGGGACTTCTGCCATTCCACTGCCACAACTGTGTTAGATGCTCTAGAAGGTGCCTATATATAAAATGGAGATAAAACAACAACAAAAAGAAAAGGAAAGACAAAATAAGGCAAAAGATATTGACTAGGATAGGGAGCTGAGAAAGAAAAAAACAGGCATCATGCATATGACAGATATATATAAACAAATAAAATAGCTATGTAATACGCAAGCAATAACTATTAAACAATGGCACATTACAAGCTATTGCCTAGATTAATCATATTATGGCCCTCTGTATTCACATGCAGGCAAGACAGCTGTGAACCAAGTAGCAATCCCTGTTACGTGTGTGCAAAGGTGTTGTGGGACATGTGCAAGAGTGGTGTCGAACCTACAAAGGCCTGACCTCAGTGTGGAGCACTGAGTATCATCTATGTATCAGGATAGTGTCATAGAGAGGCATAGCTCACACTGCAACCATGACATGATATTCAGTTACTGTGTCCAGTGCTCTATGTTTGGGTGATTCAGGACCATTGGTACCAGTGCAATGCTTCGTACTAATTGTCATAGCACATGTAACCTCAGTAAGGCACACTCTGTACTGAGCATGTGATATGACAAATGTCACTGTAAATATCACTGATTAATTTCCTGAAATGCATATCTAACATATGCAGCATTAAATACAGTTACAGTATGTAACAGGTAGCAGTGAAGTTAGATGGTAACACCTATACAGGGCACACTCTAGCACTGTGCAACCATACAATGAGCTATACACTGACTATAATCAAAAATACAATAAGAAAGAAGAATATGCACCCCTTCACCTGGAAAGCCTGTCCAATCTCCTCCATTAGAGAAAGGTGGTCTCCATAACAGCCTCCTAAGCTGTAAAAGAGGGAACATAAAGAAATGTAATGAGCAATTAATTTGTAAAAGGACATACAATACATTTTGGTTACTCTTACTGTGATCTTTTCTTCCCACTGGCTAAGAAAATAAAGGGGATGCAGGCCAGTGTAGGTTCATAAGTTAGGTAAAGTGTTCAAGCCTTACAGCTTTCAAGGAACACAGTTGAAGCAATTGTTGCCTAAAACCACACAATCTCAGTGCAGTCATCCAAATTTTACTAGACTATTTGCACTTCTGATATATTCAGGTAATTTATTCCATAAGTGTGCCATCTTATGTGTTAAATAACAAGTTGTATTCTGTTTATTACATAACTCTAAAAAGAACTTTAAGTTATGATGTTTTGTGTCTTTGGATTATTATACACTTCCAAACACAATAAAGACTAAAGGAAAAAAGTCATTAGACACCCTATAGGCAGATACAAGTCAAGCCCTGATATATCTATAATGGAAGGTCTAAAGATCCACTGAAACACATCTATCCTTATAGCATAATTGCTTAAAATCAGATATTCTTTTTGTAAATTTGTTGTACTGATTTTATACAATTAATCTGTCAGTTATTAAAAGTACAGAACACTGTACTATATTCCATAATTGAGCTGATATATACTTTAAATATATTTGCTAAGATTCTCTCATTCCAAAGTTTTTGAGAATCAAATCTATCTGTCTCAAAGTATTATTATAGATGGCTTTTTGAAAACAAAAAGATGTATTGATCAGTATACCAAGATCCTTATATTCATTAACTTCCACTAAATCAGAGGTAGACAATGTACTAGATCTCCTTAATTTTTGCTTGCCAAAATACACATTATCTCACTTTTTCCTCACTAAATAAGAAACAAATTGTACTAGCATACTTACCTTGCCATAGTAAATATTTATTAATATTAGTGAAATCATCTTCATTATTAGCAAAAAAAAATTACAATTGTCAGAGTACTTAACCAACCAGCAATGATCATTGCATGGAATAAGGCAAAAATAATTATAGACAACAAAGGCCCAAGCACAAATCCCTAAGGAATATCTGATGTCAATAGTGCTGGATCTGATTTTTTTTCTTTGAATACTATCCTTTGGGTTCTGCATTTGAGGCAATGATTAATCCATCTACATAAATATAGATTAACCTTATAGTGTTCCAAAGCCAAGGCAATAGTATGGAATGATAGCAATCCAAATATATTACAACTGTGCTAATTCCTATCTGCATACCCCTAGAGATGCAATCAGAAAAGATTGACAAATTGATGAGCATAGAATGGCCTTTGAAAAAAATGTTGAAAAATATCAAGTGATGCAAGATTATTCTTTAAGTATGATTTCACTATTACAGCTCTCAAACCATTTGCATAATATTGGTGTTACACCTACTGCAAAATAATTTTATACTGCCATCTTAGCTCCATTTTTAAAAATTGGGGCAACTAATGATTCATTCCAAGAACTTGTTACATATCAGCTATATAGTATAGAATTAAATGTCTTTGTTATTATACTTATTAAATAATTTTTTATACTAACCAACAAAATTTCAGGAATACAATCTGGTCCACCCAATGTATCAGAATTAATTTTATTTAAGGCTCTTAATAATATCTATTCAGTATTGTTAGGGCATTTGTCTTACAATGAATTCTCTATTCCACCGACTGTGAATTTCAGTCACTCATATCAATGCAAGGACCAGTGAAATATTCATCAGTTCATGATAACTAATCATTGATCCATCTAGAAAAGTAGAATTAATATGATCTGTTTAATTCCTGATGGAATTAATATATTAATAAATTGTTTTGGTGTTTGTGTGATCATTTGGCAACAAATTGTCATATTTTATTTATTCATTTATTTTTTATTAACAATAGTTCCTTACTTCTCAACCTTAACTTCTTTTTTATTAAAACTATTTGGAAATGTATGGTAAGCACAAGAAGTCTTTTCATATTATATAATCTGTTTAGATTAGTATTTCATCATATGCCAAACTTGTTTTTGCCATTTATTGTTCTAGAGCTAGTTGTCCCAGCGATACAGTTATACAATAGAGATTCTATATAATTATAATCCCCACTAAGTGACCCAGACATTTCTACCCAATCCAACGATAGCAAATTACTGTTAAACTGATAATAATCAATTAGACCATAATTATAATGCTTGGTGCATACATTTGGTTTATCTTTAGCAACTATTTCATATAAGGCAAATGAGCAGATAATCCTAAAGGAAGAGAAATTAAATATTTTCAATTAAAAATTTGATTATCTGAACCTAACAAATCAAGAAAATTACTACCTCAAGTCAGATCCAAAGTCAGTTCTGTATTATTATGATATTCGAAAAATCTCAGTAAATTTTCTTTCACAATTATTTCTTCCTTCATCATAGTGGTGCTGGCATGGCTCATTAGAACAGGATATGTCAGAGGCATCAAGCACCACAGTGGCATGACTGATGACCATACCAGGCATCCACTTTGTATCTGGGAACCTCAGAAGAGTCCCCATTCAGGCACTTCTGGTGGTCTCTTACAGCAACAACAATAAGAAGATTTCTTACATTCATTGCTGGACCACAGGTGATCCCAGCCTACCTCACTGATTTTGGAAACTATTGCTATTTCAATAGGTCATATTCCAGAGAACTATGGTATCTATTTTGCAGTCATGCCCATTTATTATTTGGCAGCTAACATGCAACATACTGCGGCTTGTTTGTGAAGCTTGTGCAGTTAGTTATGATTTTAACCATTGAACAGTACACATATCATTGGCATGGCAAGCTGATGTGAGGGTGTAATCACAGCATGAAAGTGTCTAGAAGATGAGTGCTGCCTATCTGGTAGAACATTTTTGATCTTTAGCACCTCCATAAGACACAAATATAAACTAGCTTTTCCCACATCTCCACAGGGGTTATTGAAACACCCAAGTATGAAAAATGTTCTTTGCAGATGCTCAGGTGAGTTACTAAACATGAGGGAGCATCTGAGGACAGCTTAGCTAATAGCCACAATGAGCAAAAACAGCCATTTAGGAACATTCATTTGGAGATACCTCATTAATATAACAGTCACACTACAAGCTTTGAAATATCACCCCACCACCACCGCAATGCACCTCATTGTGCTATGAAAAGAATGCAGACCTACAACTCCATAATCATTTTTAAAGTGATCAAAGCAGTTAGCTTAATTAACTTTCTTTATTGTAAAGGAAAGTTGTATCTAACAACATGTTGACATTATCTACTACAATGTAATTATATTTGCTTAGCAAACATATGATATTCTTTAATGTGCATGCCTGTAGAAGGTACATTCATGCAGACAGTTGTGGGGGGCTAGTATACTTTATATGGATACAGTGGTCAGGGTACATACGTTTCTGTACAGAACTTCCATATAGATTCATGCATGTCATTCTCTGCTTTGTTGAACATATGCAATCCAGCCATAACTGTAATGGAAGCATGGAGTCCTGGTATGTGTACTGTTGATGTTGTCTTAGCCCATGCACAGCTTGAATATATTAAACCATGCACAGCTTGAATATAATAGCCCATGCTCAACTTGAATATACCTCTTGCACTGGATAGACTTTGTATATTGTACTAATTTGTCATGGGGGACTGCATATGGAAATAGCAGTATGTGTGATTCACCTGCAGGAGGAAATGTTAAAAGAATGCAGTAAGGAAGAGGAGATGTGAGAGTATATTTATGTGATTTGTGTTTGTGACACTTGGTGGAATACAGACTATTTATATAGACCTGTGCCTCCCAAACTGTAAACAGTCTTTATTCATAAGCAGCACTCATATAGGGATAGCATAGATTTATTCTGTGTAGCTACTTAAGATACACTACCTCAGGAACAGGTGTTCCTGTAACTTAGGAAACCATCTATTGTGTCTCAAATATATTTGCGATAGTGACGCAGTCCAGTAACTATATTTGTAATATGCTATACTTTGCTATACATGTATTAAGTCCATGCATAAAGGTATTCACTGTCATATACATAATCAGTGTGTTTCAAAACTGGAAGGTGTAACAATGATATTACTCACCACTGGTATACTATAAGAGGTTGTTTCATGTGTTCATAATTTGGAATTCATAATTCATTGAATTGCCTTGTTTCAGGATCATGGGATCATACGGGGTTACTAGGCTATCGACCCGGAGGTAATTTCAAGCCTAGCCATTTTATCCCAGTGTAATACCATAGATACTCTAGTCAATACTCAGGAATGTATTAATGACTGCCCATGTTCAGGAGGGTTGTGGGTACTATCCCCAGTATGAATTTATGGTGCCCCATCCACTCTTCCTGATTCCTTTTGAATAGTGTCATAGAGCTGCTCTGCTTCACATCAATTGGCAGCCTAGTCCAAGGATGCAACAGTTGCTGGGAGACCAATCTGTCCCTCCAGTTCATCCTATTCAAGTCACAGGCCATATTTAGGTCCCTGAAATGGGTAGCTGTAGTCCCGTTTGATTTACGGATGTGCAGCAAATTCATTAGGTTTGGATCAGAGATTGCTCTATAAGTCAGGCATAAGCATCCCCTAAGAAGTCTGTCTGATACTGAGTATAGTGACAGGGAGTTTAGTCGGTATGTTTAAGGCATGTGCTGGAGTCCCTTGATCTTCTTAGTTAGAAACCTCTGAGGTCTCTCCAATTGCTGCAGATCTTTGTACAGTACCTGCTGAAAGGGGTGTTATATTCAGTTATGGGCCTGATTAGTGAAAAGTATAGAGGGGTTGTGACCTCCTTTGCTCTAGAAGGGATGCCTTTGCTAATCAAGTATTCTATGTAGAAAGCCTTCCTTATTACAGTAGACACAAGTTAATGTCCCAGCCTACTTGTGATCCCAGATCTCATACCAGTCTTCTAGTTTGTAATTTTTTTTTTTTTTGTGGGAGCAGGGTGTTGTATCATACTACAGGAAACATACACAACCTGTCAGTAATTATCCAATATATGGAAAATATTCCCTGCAGTAATGATACAAGGCTACATACCTTTTTCCACAAAAGCACCCTATAATTTAAATCACTATCCAAACGTGTGGTAGAGATGTGATTGTTTTTCCATACTTTTTCTTTTCCATTCTGCAGTAGGATGCCAGAGTGTGGCAAACAACAGAAATGCAAGTTCTGCCATGCAGAGAATAAGATTCTGTGACAGGTCATCTTGTTCACTGTTGATGGATGATTGACCATGATTAGACAGACTGACCCTCTTACAATTGTACCTGGTGGGATGTGATTAATGACATCAATGATATCAGTGGTCAGTGGCCAGGGCAGGACTTAAGAGCAAGGGAGGTGCCAGGCACCCAACATGATTAGTGCTGCTAAAGCTTATGCTACTCACCTAGCACAGAAGCTATGAGCAATGGGAGGCAAAACATTGACCAAACTACCTTTAACAGTAAGGGGAGGTATGTCTTGTCTCTTGACATGAGGACCATGACACCTCTGGATTCCATGATGAAATTCTGAATCCCCACGTTAAGCCAGCAAAGTAGGTACGTCTTGAGAGAATCAAGTATAAGCATCTTGTGCAAATGAGCAGTGCAGTGCAGGCTAAAGGAATAGCCACACCTTTCACCGAGAACTGCAGGGCTTCAGATGTGCAGATCATTAGCACAATGTATTTCACCTAGTATTCCACCATACCACTATATTATTAGCTACTCATTCATGCATTGGGATTTAGTATTGGTGACGTGGCTTACTTAGTGTGGATGATTCATTTTGGTGTTTTCACAAGTCTGGTTTACTCAGTGGAGATGCTTTATAATGGTGTTTTCACAAGTGTAGCTTACTTAGTGTGGATGACTTGTTTTGGTGTTTTCACAAGTGAAGTGCTGTCCACCATGGTTATAACACTGCCTAATGATGGAGATGTACCATGTCAGGGTCTGTTGATGAAGGCAGCCAAACCTTGATATGGCCAGGGATCATGGAATCAGTGTTGGATATGGACAATGGGGTGTCTGCATCTCCCACCCCATTCTGTGGACATGGCTTCTGTACCTGTGGAACCAACCCAAGACAGACAGACGAAATGTTACTGACATATCTTATAATGAAGGGATGTCTTCTGCTGCAGTGCACTCCCCATTGAATTTTGCAAGATACCTTGAGCAAATGAAAGATATGGGTGGAAGTTGTACCAGTTTATGTGCACACCATGGGTTGCCACCACCACCTGAACTAGGTGTCTAAATGGAAGAGACCCAGCATATGGTCAGGACCATAATACATGGAAAGGCTAATGCTACCACAGTCCTTAATAAACTGGTAGGAAGTTACATGCGATATGTGAGATGACCTCTGGGAGTCCATGGGCCACATGTGCAACATCATGTACATATGGCACAGGGAGTGTGCAAAAAAGCCGGTGTCCATGTACAGCCAGACATCATGTCAGACACACTTTCTGCAGCTGGTCTACCTCTGTCTGCAATAATGATGGCTACCATGAAAGGGGAGGACATGGCCAAGCACATTTACTATACCATTTCCACTCTGACATCCACTGCTGATGGAAGTACCCTCACAATGCCGACATCCACACAGGTACGCATGCCAAGTTAATCCCTATATTGGGCCATTACTCACATTCACATAATACTCCATCCTTATGGCATGGTCTGTATCATGCCTGTGACCCTTCTGAGAGAGGGTGCAGCTGTGGATGGGGACATGCATGGTCTTTGCATACATCTGCTGCCAGTGTCTTTTACATCTCTGTAAGATCCCACAACAGTGTTATACCATCTGTTGAGGTTGTATTGCAGTGCATATATTGTCAGACTTCCAGAAGGCCCACCACCACATGCCCACACATGGGCACAGTAATAAACCGAACCTCAAAGATCTGACATCCACAATGTACTTAATGTTCAGATGTGCTATCAGTAATACAACTGCCCATTAATGGCACTTGTCACTGTGGCCCTACCCATGATGACTGTGTTCTGCCCTCTGTACTCCGTTACTTGTGTAGCCCACCTGTCTGACACACAGTGTGGCTGGTCTATGCATAGATTAGTACAGCCTGATTGAAGATTTGCAAATATCATTTTTTATGCATAATAATGTTTTATTCTGGCCCATAGTTATTAACCGGATAGTGCCTTTTTTGTCAATGTCAAAGTGCATTGCACCCGCCTTTGTCTGGCATAGTCTTCCTGCTGTAGTCAATTCCTTCACATGGCCCTCATTTTGCCCTTCCTCCACTGCTGTCTCCGTGACTTACTCCTCCACTTCTTGAATGTGCCGTCCCTGCTGCAACAGTTTGCATACAATTATGTTATATAACATAACATATACTGAGAATATCTTACTGCATGTGGCAGTCATACTATAGGACACCCCTAGTCCACCATTTTTGCACAACTCCAAAAATAATGGGGGGGACAAAGGCCAAAAAATAGGGACAATTTTTAAATATTGCTCTTATAAACTTAAAAATTAAATTTTTAAAAAATAATAGCTTTTAAATTGGCATGCATTTTCTGAAGGATATGAAGTCTAAAACTCAAATGTCACTGTTTAGTGATATTGATTCTCAATGATTTACTAGAAAACCACAAATTTGTTGAGGAACCGACCAAAAATATGAGGCAAAAATCTGCACATTCTGCAAAAATATGAGCAGTTGAGAAGCAGGATCCAGACAGTGGAGACAGGCCTTCAGTAGGCCAAACACACATTCATTGATAACCTGAGTTTGTGGCAGGCTGTAGTTTTAGCCATTTTCATGCATGGCTCCTGAGATTTCTGAGAGGTGTCATCAACTATGGCTCCAGGGCATAATCTAGCATCACCAATAAGATGCCCTTGGTAAATTACTCCTCACAAATTACTGATATAAGATGCATGTGTGTCATATGTGAAACCTGTGGGAACTGCCTGCAGATACATTGTATATCATACCTATATCAGGTTTAGTTTGCTAGGTGGCTGAATATTTCCCTGCTATATATTTGGTTTGGGATACATGGCTCAAGTGAAATTTAACTGCAGAGACATATGTCTTTTCCAAATTCACTGCAGGCACAGAGAAACAAGCAATACCATGTCCACAGCTTCAATAACCAAGTGTATAAATGCAAGGGAAATAACGTACATTGTGCTTGGTGTATAGTCCATGCTTATGCAGCTACAACATGTAGAAATACTGCATGCTGCTGTAGTCATACCTATGCTCCAGCATGCATTTTAGGCAATGTTCCTTATTCACTATTAAGAGGTTAATGCTTCACACATGCCATTAATAAAGGGATTGACCATTGTACACTGCATTGTCTGCCGCTGGACATCCTGCTGCTGAAACCTGTCATACTGCCCACTGTCTCTAGGTGCGTTGAGGACCATGGTCATTATTTCTTCCTGTGCACTTCATTATTGAAGCTGTGCGTATGCTGTTGCATGCTTCTCTGTGCCTGAAGTGAGTTTTCGACACCCAAAATTCTCTGCAGCTGAATTTCACTTGAACAATGTGTCCCCAACCAAATGTACCACAGAGAAATATCTCAAAGCCTAGCAGCCTAAACCCATATTATACTCTGTAATATTGAGATCACTTGGCAATCAATAGCATAGAAACCATTGCAGTTAGTATACCTTTGCTCCTTTTCCCATAAGAGGCTTCTTTCTTGCAATGTGTGTGCATCATCTATGGTCACCAGTACCTCAGGAGAATGAGCTGTGTTATGAAACAGCCATATTGTAATGTCTCTATCCTCTGTGTAAAGTAGAAACAGTATATGTTCCCTCACTTGATGGTAAAGTATAGTGTCCTTAAGGCAGATGCCTGTGATACTCCCACTACTTCCCCTGTAAGTCACTGAAAGAAGTCTCATTGGCTAGCATTCTCAAAACCACACATACCTTGTTATTCACATGGACTGGTAGTCTATGCATCCAAAAGGCCTGCATATGAAGGTGACACATCTTAACCAGCTCCTGCATCGTGTCTCAATCAACATAGCAGTGGTCCACAATTTCATTGCTGTAGATGTCATGAAATGTTAAGCATGGATGGATGATGTAGTGAAAGATGCCACTGGGGGCAGTGGAGCTCAACATTGTGACAGTCTGCTATACAGGGTTACTAGTGTTGCAGCTACCATGTGCATGTTTTTGTGATTTGTATTATTTATTTATTTATTAATTTATGCATTCCTGTGATTTGGTAACCAAGATGGAGCACTGATCCAAATGGACCTAATTCAGTCTCAGCCCAGCCAAATAAAAATGACAATAAACAAGCAAGTTCACAAAGAGTGTTATGAATATAAACAACATGCTGAATGAAAATAGCAATGAATCAATAAAAGTAATAATAATAAAGTACACAGTATAAGGGAAAATATGAAGGCATGGTTAGCTGAATGAGGGAAGATGAAGAAGAGAGTGAAATAATGAAGTGACAAAGCATAAAGTGTAAAGATAGCAAAAGTGTGGTAAGGACACACACAAGTTAACTACATATAATATGTCTATAAGGTAAAGACTTTAACCATTATGCCAATCTCTCATACACAATGTTGAAGAGATATCACAATTTAGTATAGGAAAATAATGTGAGGACGACAAAGACACCTAACTGGTGAAGGGGATAGCCTCCTGTAACTCCAGGATTTTCCTGAGGCCATTAACTTTTGACCAAACACATACTGTTAAGGTAGGTAAGCATTTCTGAACAATCTGCCATATTGTTTACCCTTTGTTTGCATTCACCATTGCCCTCATAAAAAATGTACTGTGAACCATGTCATTATATCACCGTTTGTGTACTATGCAGACTGCAGATCTTCTCAGGTTTTCCTATTTGTGTTCAATTGTCTCTAATAAGCAGCCTGCACATGGCTGCTCATTGCTCAAAATTGCTTACCACAACACAGGAAATGTTTTTGAATCCTTGTAATTATTTATTTTCAGAAATACTTGAATAATTCCTACAACATTTTCTAGTTCTTTACACATATTTTTTCAAAGTGGCTTATATGTTTGTATTTTGTTTTCACTGAGTTATAATTATATTCTCTTTTGTACTATCTGGTTTACTCTCATTTCTTTTTGTACAGTTGAAATTGTTGAATTCTGCTGTTTTCTTCTGTGCACGTGACAAACTGAAATGCTTCCAGCACAGCTAGCTGGAATTTTGTAAATAATTATATGTCAATTTAAAATATTAATATGGTTTATATAGAAATGTGACACTGCCAGCCAAGCTATCTGGAATTTTGTAAATAATCATATGTTATTTGTGAACATTGATATGATCCATGGGCTTGTCTTATAAATGTAAGAGAACTATATGTTATGTGCTGAGCTTCAAGAATGTATCCACAGTGTACCCTGCTGGAGAAGAGCAGAAATGTATATGGACTATATGCCCGTGCAAATGTATGTTTTTTCATATTTGAAGTTGGGACATGCACAGTTAACTTGCAAAACTCTAAGAACATAACTTGAAAAGTAAAGAGTTTTACGATGTGCTATAAAGTTAGTTAATACAGCAAAAATATCTGCAGCTAGGAGGCTTTTCTACTGTCTAGAAACAAAAAAAAATTACAGGTTCGAAAGGTAAAAGCGTTTAACTGGTTTTATGACTTCCAGTTGTAGGCAAACTTCTGAAAAATAAGTATGTTTGTCACAGAGGTGACAAAGAATGATGTAATCTGAGATAACCCAGCAAAAATGTTTGATAGTAACTTAAGAAATATCTCAGAGAGTGAGTCTGGGCATTTTGTATTTGTCTTTGGATCTGACAACATCCATTCAGCACTTGCATTTGTCTGGCTCTGTAAGTAAGTTAATTAGAACACAGTTCCTCTTAGAGATAGATAGGAATATAGTAAGGTCAGTCTAGATGTTTTCTGTATTCATGTGAGACTGTCCTGCAATGTTGTTTTAAAATATTTCCTGTGATTCTGAACTCTGCTGTCACTGTGTTGAGTTATTGAGTATTGTCTTGTGCTTTTATTATTTATTATGAAATATAGATTAAACCTTTTAATTGTGGCTGGTTTCTTTAGAGATATTTAAGCTCTGAGAGTACTTGCATATGTAATTGGTGACACTGTACAGTTCACTCTTAAATAGCCTTGTTGTTGGCCACACTTGCCATTTGGATAATAGTAACATTACACAGTAGAATTGGTCTCCCTTTGTAAGGTCCTTATAGTAGCTGATAAGGGTAGTTGGTGGCAATGATTACTACCTTATAGTCTGGGCAGAAGGGGACATAGCTAGTGAACCTGTGCCAGCCTTCCCTAGGAGTGTCTGTGTGTTTGTATATAAATCAAATATCAAATTGTGTGTTTGTCATCTCCTTGGGCAGGGACACAAAGCACTGGTTGGACAAGGAGAGTGCTATACGTTTTAGCTTGACCACTCAGCTAAGAGCTTAACCCTATAGCTGTGCCAGTGGGGAGTCTTATTCGAGATCTGGGGAGAGAGGGAGAAACCAGCCCCAGACTGACTGTGATCTCTGTGTGCTCTTAAAAGAAATTGTACTTTACTGTGTTTGTACTTGTCATCCTCCCAATGTGCATGTCTCTCACTGAGTAAAGATTGAGGCTCCTTGATTACTGGGCCAGTGCAGAGGCATCACAGCACCAATAACTGTGTTTATTATTTTCAAAATATTTTTTTGTATTATTATGGGAAGTATGCTTTTATTTATTTTATTTTAAAGGTTCATAGGATCATAGATGGGTTCTAGGCTAATGGCCCTGGAGCCTTTACAAGCCTATCCCATAGGATTACCCTGGCATAGTGCCACCCGACCTTAGTTCCCAGTACCTCTGTCGAGTAGAGCCACTGGAGTGATCCCCGGGGTGAATTTTCTATTTCCCATCCACTCATCAAGATTTCTCTTGAAGAGGGCCAGTGAGGTGCTCTGTTTGACATGTATGGGAAATCTATTCCATAGCCTGGGCAGTCTCAGTGTTATGTACCCATCCCTCCAGCACGTTCTGTTGATTGTGGTAATGAGGTTGAGGTCTCTGGAGTGTGTAGTGCGGAGGGCTTGGGATTTCTTTAGATGTAGCATTTCTAACAGAGCTGGGTCAGACATAGCTTTGTAAGTCAAACAGAGATCACCTCAAAATAGGCAATATGAGACAGAGAATAGTTAGAGTTTTTTGAGTCTGTCCATATAGAACAAGTGTTTAAGGCCTAGGATCCTCTTTGTGAGGTACTTTTGCAACCTGTCCAGTTGTTGCAGGTGTCTAGTGAGGTACATGCCAAATGGGGCATTGTACTTGATGATTGGCCTAATGAGGGAAGAGTAGAGGGAGACGATGACCTCTTTCTTCCTGGATGCAAAACCCTTAGTAATGAGATGTGCCACATAGAAGGACTTTCTGACCACAGTGGCACTGTGGTGGTCAAAGGAGAGGTTGCTGTCAACCTGTGTTCCCAGATCTCTCATAACTCTTTCTATGTTCAGTGGACTACCATCAATGTGGTAATTCATGGGAACTGGTATTTCTCAAAGGGGATGATAACACATTTTTTGGCATTGAGCTTAAGGCCATGGTTCTGACACCATTTGTTGGTCTCAGTGAGACATTTCTGTAGGATGTGAACATCACTTGGGGAGTTAATAATAGCTCCCAACTTGCAATCATCTGCGAACTTTGTCAGCCAGAGTCTCTTCATGTTGGCCTGGACTTCAGAGAAGTAGATACCAAACAGGAGAGGACTCAGGACCAAACCCTGTGAGACTCCACTCGTGACTGGTTGGCAGTCTGACTTGGAGTCAGCTACTTTCACACTGTGGGTTCTATCTGTGAGCCAGTTTGCAACCCACCTGGTGATATAGGGGTTGATGCCTAGCTTAGTGAGTTTTTCTATGATTCCTGAGTGGGGAATGGTATCAAAGGCTTTGGCCAGATCAAGGTAGTCAAGAGGTGTGGGTCATTTTGTCAGAGTAAATTTTACCAGCACATCTTTTGGTGAAATTAATCAACTGAACCTAGACTTTACTAAAGAAAGTGAGTTTTAGAGTTAGAGCAGATTAAACATTTTCTGTGGGTACAGATTCCCCCATACACTTAGGTCTGTGAGTCTGTGTCACCTCTTCCCTTGACTTAATATAATTAATTATTAGATTACTGCATCATTGCATCTTAAGAGAACTGACAATGTCCTAGGTGCAACCACACACACACACACACACACACACACACACACACACACACACACACACACACACACACACACACACAGGAAAACTGTGTTTTATATCATTTTAAAAACTGGAAAACATACATCTGATCCACATTGTGAAACTATTCTTTAGTGAAAAAAGATGATTTTAGTGAAATCAGTGTTGCTGAAACAAAATTCATTAAATGTTACTTTCATAAACAACTTAGCTACCTTTTTTGGGTACATCATAATATTTCTTTGCATACGTTTTTAGTGACACATGTTCAACATTTAATGATATTTTTGTTTAATATTATTTCCAACAGTATTTTTGAACTAGATGTGAGATATATTTTAAAGCTACCATGTTATCCATATTTTCAAATATTACTGAGTATTACAAATCGTAAAGCTCTAACACATTACAAAAATCATCTAAATGTATGTGAAACATTTCAAGAAACATTAAACATTAACATTAAAGCCATGTGTTTAGACTATTGTAAAGTAAGTAATGTACGTTACTGAGCAATTTTAATATATTTAATGGATCAAATACATTCCCATTAGTTATTCCTTTTACCGCAGTGCTGACTGACGTTTCTGACAGAAGAATGGGTGGATCTCAAAGCATCAGCAGGAATTTTGATAAATGGATTCAAACTGACACCTCAAGCAAAGTGTATAAGGTCATCAAGAAGCTTAAAAGAGGTGTATTACTATTGGCATTCTGTGTTCCCAAAGTCAGGGCAGCCTTTCTGCCTGAATGTGCTAAGGCTAATACTGTGATATGTATAAATCTGTTATTTTTTCAAAAACATGAATAAGGAAAGGATAAAACTGCCCCCTTTCTATTTGTGTTAATATCTAAATTTAAAAAGAAATGACTAGGTTCATTGTTTGCCCTATGTGCATTATATTTACCCATAAATAACATGTAACATACTAAAAAGGTGAAATGAATTTTAGATGATCTTTATAAATTTACCTTTGTCTGCTCTTCTGGTTACAAACCTTTGCACGCTGTCTAGATTTCATGCTTCTTTGAAAAGGAGCAGAATGTCCCCACCTTGATGGATCTCCTGCATATCTTCAAAACAAACAGCACCATAATTACCCATTATAAAGACTTTAACCTTGCCTGTGACACAAATAAGACATGCTGGAGAGACAGGCATGTATCATGTTTCATTTCCCAAGTTCCTGATTACCTTTATCAAGAGTATCAGAACTTGTCAAGGATTTGGGATGCATGGCTTGGCTTAAAAAGGCATCAGTGGTCATTAGGCTAATGCACACTTTTGAACTTATGAAAGGTGACAGTGTCCTATTATAAGACTGCCCATGGATTTGTAGATAGTGACATATTGGCAAACAGATGTAGTATCATGCCAAAAAAAGGAGATGAAGGCAATAGTAAGTCACTGGTAAACGTCAAATATTGCCCAAACAACCACAAAAGGAAGCCCGCAACACAACTGGAAACTCAAATGGATTTATTAGAACAATACGAAGTAACACACCAACAGGAAATAACGCAAATATCCTAGTACGTTTTCGTAAATTATTGTATTCCCACCTTGAACACACTGCTATTAAAACTGAAATCTTTATCTCTAAATGTTCAAAAGAACATTGTTGGACATTTCTGATGTTTATTTTTGCCTGGGTAGGTACTCATCAATGTATTCTTTCCAAATGTTACCAAGATCCATACATTCATATTGCAATTTACTTTATTTATTGATCATAGACTTCTCTGTTAAGTTAGGCACTCCTGAAGTTTGGGTCAGTTTACTAGTGACTTCTGTACACGTACCAAGTTCTATGCAGGTGGGGGATGCACGGCCCAAACCAAATATCCAGAAAAACAAACAGGCCAGCAGAAAAAGCAGGAATGATGCAGAGTCAAAAATACAATATATAAAGGTTTATTTGTAAACCCAAATAACCACAGACCGGTTTCGGCAGAATATGCCTTCCTCAGTGTGTTACAGACGGATAAACAGAGGATGAAAAATACATATGCATATATATAGTATGAACTGACCAATGAGCATAAAAACTGCCCTGTCATTCATTAATATTCATGAATAAGAATAGGGACACCAAAAACAGTGCAATTCAGAATGAATGATACTAGTAATGATAATTTCCAAAAAATAAATGCAAAACAGTATACATATTTAGATAGACCAGTTATGCTAAAATATGTATGGAACATATTAATAACATGAGAATATATTATAATAGGACAATATATTATAAATATAGCAAATAATGGAATTAATTTGATAACCATCGTTACTCAGGTATCATTTACTTCTTGTAAGCCAGTGTATGTTTCTTACTTCATTCACTTCAGTGTATGTTTCTTACTTCATATACCAATTGGTTCCATAATACATATATTTTTATAATGTTCTTTTTTATCATGATGATATATGTTTATCAGATTTTTTGCTAACCTAGTACAGCAGGATATTGAATATTTCCCCTGTATTTTGCACTCTGCACATTTCTGCGCACTTTGCTTTGACTACATCAGGGTGGTTATCAAATTCATTCCATTATTTGCTATATTTATAATATATTGTCCGGTTATAACATATTCTCATGTTATTAATATGTTCCTTACATATTTTAGCATAACTGGTCTATCTAAATATGTATACTGTTTTGCATTTATTTTTTGGAAATTATCATTACTAGTATCATTCATTTTGAATTGCACTGTTTTTGGTGTCCCTATTCTTATTCATGAATATTAATGAATGACAGGGCAATTTTTATGCTCATTGGTCAGTTCATACTATATATATGCATATGTATTTTTCATCCTCTGTTTATCCGTCTGTAACACACTGAGGAAGGCATATTATGCCGAAACCGGTCTGTGATTATTTGGGTTTACAAATAAACCTTTATATATTGTATTTTTGACTCTGCATCATTCCTGCTTTTTCTGCTGGCCTGTTTGTTTTTCTGTACACATGCCAACTTTTGGTCATGGGCATATTTAGTACCTGTATGTGGTCTCTCACTTTAATGACTAGTGCAAGGATACAAACACCAGAAGAGTTCTTCAAAGAATATGATTTTTTATGTATGATTCCTTAGAAAATTCATCGTTTCATTTACTTTTTAATCACATTTATTTGTTTACCCAGTTTGTTAATTGGTTGTCTATATTAAATTACCCATGATCCATTGTGTGGGATGGCTTCAAAGACATTTATAGTATTCAGGGGTATAGACTTAAAAAGTACCCTTGACATCAATAGGAAAAATATCTGAAGATTACTACCAGGTTTAGGAAGGACAATTTGCCTTTAACAAAGGAATACTTTTACTGAACTAATAAAACAGATTTCCTGCACTGAAAAAGTAACCCTTTATTAGCAATACAGGAACTATGAACATTACCGCCAGGTTTAGGAAAGACAATTTACCTTTTACAGATTTATGCTTATCTTCAACTAGTGCAACTAGATTCCTAGTTTCATTTATTATTAAAGAAATCATTATTCTTGCCAACATTCGTATGAGATGCGCATCGGACTTGTACTTCTGAAGTTTATTGCATCTGATTTAGGTCCCATTCATAGCAGTGGAGAATTATAATCAATTTCTAAATGTTATAAAATGAATGACAGCTAGATGCACAGCTACCATAAAAAATACTTTAATATAAAACGAACTGCAGGTAGGTAAGCGTTTTCATCATTAAAAGTGGCTTCGTCAGACAATTTAACCCATATGATTAAAAAAAAACTCATTAAATACATTACATCAGCTTACAATAATTCAAATTGAACCAATAAGAAATAAAATGCATCGGTAACGATGTCATCACCTTTTATGCATTATTATATGCGTTGAACATGAAGGCTCATAGAGCGAGAGACATAATGCGAGTGAGTTACTGATGCTTTTTATTTCTTATTGGTTCATTTTGAATTATTGTAAGCTGACGTAATGTATTTAATGAGGTTTTTTAATCATGTGGGTTAAATGGTCTGAAGAAGCCACTTTTAGTGGCAAAAGTGCTTACCTACCTGCAGTTCATTTTAAATTAAAGTATTTTTTATGATAGCTGTGAGTCTGGCTGTCATTCGTTTTATAGTATTTTTACTTATATTCTGCATATTCGACAGTTAGTTTGCTTGTTGGGTGATCTGCTTTATCTGTTAATTTCTAAATGTTAGCTAAAACAATACTTTGAATGGATTGAATGAACATCTGTCTTTAAATAAGGGTATTGTCATTTATATCCTGTGTTGACAATGCAGGTGTAGACATTCTGTACTCTGGTATATGCAAATATTTTTTTTTTCACCTTGCATATGAATACTATCAATGTATTATTCTTGAAATGCTATCTAATGATCTTACGAGACAAGTTATTAATGTTTCAGTAAAATATGAACTTAAATGGTGGCAAAACATTTTTATAATATGTCTTATCTCAGTAAATTATATTCTCTTCTTTGTTAACATGTTATAGTCCTCCATTGTACTTTTACTTTTCTTTACACCTTATATAAACATTTTTAGTTTAAATTTTTTACCTAAGTAATGAGATTTTCCTCAAAAATCTTCTTGTTTTTGTGATAGATATTTTCAGTTTTGATTTGATCACTCTGGGATTATTAAAGATAATCACCTGTTTTCAGTTTTGTGTAAATCTTGTGAGTATTCTCCATTTCCATTAGGTGGGCTGGGTATTTTGTAATTCCACTATAGCAGCTGCCATTTTACTTCCTTTTGTCCTGCAGCTGCCATTTTACTTCCTTTTGTCCTGCTTCACTTCAATAAACAAACAACACTGAATGACATTTGACGACCAATAATTATAAATTTCAACCAAAAACATGACACAGGTGATAATAAAATCCACGAAACAAAAACATAAAATAACCATAAGGGCAGCGTAACCAACTCACCCTTGATAACCAGCATCCCCCACTTGCTCACTTATCTATACACTAACAAGGCAGTGTTACCCCGCTCACCTTCAATTTATTGAATTACTCCACCATCCAAATAAGCAGTTCAGCTTGCTTATTAACTTATCCAACAGAGCAACTGCTCACTTTCCTTCCCAAATTTTTGAAATGCACATCCAACACCAGAGGAGGAACAGAAGAGGGCAAGCCTGCCCCTCTTCTCTGCCCACCACCCTGACCAGGCTGTTCCCCCTCTCTCTGACCAGACTTCCAGCAACCTAACCACCCGTAAGGCACTAGGTCAAACATAATTTGGTGTACCCATCTTCCCTAACACAGCTAGATCCAAATCATTACCTCCTAACCCTATACATAACTCACAAAAACAGCTGAGTACCTAAAAAGTGAAAACAAACCACTGACCCCTCACCTATGCTAAGGTAGCAAACCATAACCTCATCACCTATCATAACTACAGCCATGATGTAATTAAACCATGCCACCAACCACAAGAAGCCTCACAATGATACCAAAAACCTTACCAGCCACTGGACCCACTACTAAGCCCACCATCAATGAAGCCATGCTGAGGCAAATGCATACCACCATGCCACACTGCAACCCCATAGTACCGCCCAATGAAACATTTTTTTTTTTTGTCCAATGAATGTAATACCCCTCTTAAATCTCTTCTAAATTCCATTTAATAAAATTCTACCATCACACCAACTACCCATTATAAACAATAAGACACTTAAACCACCATCATGGCCGGTAGCAGTATGACCTCAAAACACAACCATCATGGCCGGCATCGCCCACAATAACTAAACCAGGCAAAACTAATGCAACACAATATACCAACAAACTATAGAATGCCCGATGCCACCAGATCACAGAAGGTCCGTGATACAGTATTACCATCCAGAATGTAGTGAATAAACCCAACCCAGTCTCTCCTGAAACTGCAGTAACTCAAAGCTGAATTCTGTTATCAACCACACATCTAGATTACAAGCCTAGTTTACTTAATGCAACCCACTAATCCCCTACCCCTGATGTCTGCCACACTATCTGACGCTTTCCAAAGAAGACCCCCGCTACCCGTAAAACAATGTAAAATACAAACCAAAACAAACAACATTACCGTGTGACAGGAGGTAAGAAAAAACACAACAAACCAACAACTCCATATTCAGCTGCACTGGTGGCAAGCCATGACCTTTCATACCGCTCTGTCAGCCGAAACCCTCATCAGCTTCTTCTCTCGTCTGTTGAGTCCACATTTCTTCATTCCCCCAAGCAATACCAACTCTGCATGTCCCCATCTGCACTCAGTGATCTGTAAAAGAAAAGACTAAGCATTCCACACATGCATAATCCAATTTCTTAATGACCATTAAGAACCACCAATGGCATATCTCATTCATCATCTGCCTAAAATGCAAACACTTCCATGTGCAGCAACACCCTTGAAAATTAAGATGCTCCAACTAGATCCTCATAGAATAACTTCCCAACTCACATAGTAACATTACAACAGATACCCATATGAAATAAAACATTGTAAAACAAGTCTTATTCAATAAATAAAATTATTGCTGTTCTACAATGAAGGAGTTTTCAACAAAATAGCAATTAAACAAAAAAAATTAAATCCATCCCCACTCCTGCTATACAGTTGATTACAAAAAACAAAAAAAAAACAAACAAAAAAAAAAACCAGAGTGTCCATTGGACAAGGACAACACATACCCATATTCATCTTAACTAAGAGCAACCTGCACTGCACTCTG